>NW_017306294.1:758462-759864 GCF_000935625.1 Nanorana parkeri | reverse complement strand
TATATATCTATATAGATATATATCTATATATCTATATAGATATATAGATATAAATACACATGACATGCACTGGATCCTGGTTAAATTAACACAGGGGCATCCAGCAAACCTTCAGAAACTTTAAAGGGGCAATCTATTATTTTTAAAAAAAATCCCTATAAGAGGACTGAGTGCCTGCTGTACCTTTGGTGACAATAATCTCTGAATATGCAGGAATGGCCATAGCTCCATAGAATAGACCTCTATCAAGGTGTACAATATGCCAAGTTCAGTAACGTTGTGAGGTTATCGTACGGTACGACGTCAATCAGCACAATTCCATTATTTGGAGTTGGCATTCCGAGACAAGCTCCGAGTAAAATGACTTTTTCCTACATGTTACAGGCTCATTGGGAACTCGCAGGCAGACTTTAGATGCAGCTTTCAGATCGTATGTAGATAAAAAGTGTTAATCCAACAAAAGTCTTGTTTTATGGTTCTTTATAAAACACGGCCCTATTATTTTCCAGCACTGATAGTTGGGGTCCATGATCTCATCTGATCCACAAGGAATTGGCTGTGTCCTGATTACTGAAAGGTCATTCCCTTCTATCCCACGCCCATGCGACATTTTCACCATGGTAAGAAGGTACATTACACAAGTAGTATTTCTACCATCTGCTTTGTACTTTTACATGAATATGAGGATGTAAGCTGATCCTTGAATGATCTGAGGACCTTCACAGCCTATAATGCTATCATCATGTAAAGTAGTGAATAGTATGTGGTTAGATAACCTGGTTATAGGTGTCCTCAATGATCTGCAGTGTCTTTCACTCTTGAGGCTCTGAATTTGAAAAGTAAAAAGCACTGCAGAGTCCGCCATGATGGCGAATCAGCCTCCCCATAGACGGTATGTGACGTCATCCTCCCCAAGGTCACTCCAAGGACACTGCTGATGGACTCATAGTAGCTCGGTGACACGAGGCTTGTTTTCTTGGCTGACAGTCCCGATGTATGTACAAGATTACAGCAAACCAGCCAATAAATAGTTCCGATCAATCAAGTATCACATTTTGCAAAGTTTCCATAAAATCCTCTTTATTCTATGCGGTGAGCTGTAACGTGGGGGTAGTGAAACTCTATTACTGGAATGTAAGTTACTGTGTGTTCATTTAGGGAGGAAAACAAATGTATGTATTGTATAATTAGAGCGAAATACATCATACTTTACAATATTCCGCAAAATTACTTTATTTCGGTGTGGAGAATCTATCTATCTATCTATCTATCTATCTATCTATCTATCTATCTATCTATCTATCTATCTATCTAACAATTATCCATCCATCTATCTATCTAATTCCGTCTCTCTCTCTCTCTCTCTCTCTCTCTCTCTCTCTCTCTCTCTCTCTCTCTCTCT
>NW_017306294.1:698573-758278 GCF_000935625.1 Nanorana parkeri | reverse complement strand
CTCTCTCTCTCCCTCTCTCTCTCTCTCTCTCTCTCTCTCTCTCTCTCTCTTTCATTTTTTCATTTTTGCTTTCCTTCTTCCCATCCATCCATTTATATCGAATAATGGTTAACCACTGTGTTGTAATGTCAGTATTAGATTCTGCTATTTAAAATGTATGTATGTGTGTATCTATCTATAATCGCTGCCAATCCTCTATCTATCTATCTATCTATCTATCTATCTATCTATCTATCTATCTATCTATCACATTTAACTCTGGTACAGTCAGCCCCTATGATCCGATCTATCACAATTATTATTGGTAGTTTTCCCCTACGTATTATTTCGTCAGATGTAGACAGCTAATAATTGTGATAAAATGATACAATCTGGATCGGTTTAGACACCATAAGGACTGATTTCTGTATACAAAAGTGGGGTTTATATTCCCGGGGATCAGATTCCATATTTCACATCCCCTGATTGGTTTCTATAGGCGGTCACCCTATTATTCCACATAAAGTGACCCTAGAGAGGTGCAGTTTTACAGCAGCCAGGCATCGGCATTTATTAATATGGCAACACAACTTTCTGAAAGCTATGGTCTGATTGGCCAAGGTGTGTTCTAAATAATACTGTGATACCAAAATCAGTAATTTGCTCCTTTCCTTTCATTACCCGATCAGTGGTAGGTGACCAGTTCTTTGTTGTTATTTTATACAATAAACGAAACATATCCATGGAAATAGCTTGCAGTAAGAGTGTACATATCTAAGCAACACTAATCACAAAAGTAAAAAGAACCATGGCAGTTCATCTGACTCCCAATCAGAAATACGCTTTCACTGATTTGTCCACCATGAGCTGCTGAAAGCTTATCGCTGATTGGTCGCTACGCTTTCAATGATGGAGATCAGATACGCCCAGATGAAGACAAATAATAACTGGCCCCCGTCAGTGCTGCCCTATGCAGGGATCCATATGACAGGTCCTCTTATAAACGAGCATGCTGCTGCAGACACTGCCCCATACGTAATGCCTCATGTACATTAATAGTAGGCAGAGGTCACAGAATGATCACCAAGTCATCCCAGAGAACTGGCTTAAATAGCTAACTAAATAAATAACTTAAGTTCTATATGATTCCTGCACACAGAATCTATTCATTTATTCTGGATAGTAATATGCCAGCGGACCCACAATGATACTATGTAGGACAATTCCCTATAATCGATTTTATTTTTACAATTTATATTTATGAAAATGATGATTTAACGAAATGTATTCATATGAAGGACCAGCCATGGAATTTAATCTTTCAGCATAGCAGCAGCAATAAAATAGCAATATTCCTAATGTTATATCACACCGCAGTCACCGCAATTCTCCATGTAGATACATGTGCAGGAATGTTTCATGTATACGATGTATTGTGTCCACATTGGGCTGATTTATAAACAAAGAGGAAGATAAAATAAACAAAAACTAGTCATTACCAGCAACCAATCAGAATATTGATTATTTATCTTATTAAAGTTCCATGAAATGAAAGGTGACATTTTATTGGTTGCTATGGGAAGCAGCTCAGATTCTGCACTTATTTTTTTCTTCAGTTTTGATGAATCCGCATTTATTTATTGAATGAAAATATTCCAGTTCTGCAGTATACAACCAGACATCATATTATTATCTGATACTTTACACATATGTACTGACCGGATTGACTGCAAGTGTGTCGTTTGTGTGTTCCTGCCTGTCTATGTTTGTGTGTGTGTGTCTGTCTATGCATTTGTCATTGTGTACATCACTGGGTAACTGTATCACTCTGTGTGTCTATGTGTATATTACTGTGTGAGTGTGTCACTTTGTGTATCTATGTGTATATTACTTTGTGGGTTTGTCACTCTGTGTGTCTATGTGTATATTACTGTGTGAGTGTGTCACTCTGTGTGTCTATGTGTATATCACTATGTGAGTGTGTCACTCTGTGTCTATGTGTATATTACTGTGTGACTGTGTCACTTTGATTATCTATGTGTATATTACTTTGTGAGTTTGTCACTCTGTGTGTCTATGTGTATATTACTGTGTGAGTGTGTCACTCTGTGTGTCTATGTATAAATCACTGTGTGAGTGTGTCACTCTGTATGTCAATGTGTATATTGCTGTGTGATTGGGTCACTATGTGTGTCCATGTGTATGTACTGTATATTACTGTGTGAGTGTGTCAGTCTGTGTGTCTATGTGTATATTGCTGTGTGAGTGTGTCACTGTGTGTCAATGTGTATATTACTGTGTGATTGGGCCACTCTTTATGTCTATGTGTATGTATATTACTGTGTGAGTGTGTCACTGTGTGTCAATGTGTATATTACTGTGTGATTGGGCCACTCTTTATGTCTATGTGTATGTATATTACTGTGTGAGTGTGTCACTGTGTGTTAATGTATATATTACTTTGTGGGTGTGCCACTCTGTGTGTCTATGTGTATATCACTGTGTGAGTGTGTCATTCTGTGTGTCTATGTCTATATCACTTTGTGAGTGTGTCATCCAGTGTGTCTAGGCATTAGGTACCTCCTAAAAAAACACATGTACATTCATTAGCGTATAATGCTGGATGAGTGTGTCACTGTTTGTCTATGTGTATATCACTGTATGATTGTGTCACTCTGTGTGTCTATGTATACATCACTGTGTGATTGTATCACTCTGTCTATGTGTATATCACTGGGTAAGTGTGTCACTCTGTGTATCTAAGTGCATATTACTGTGTGAGTGTGTCACTGTGTGCTTATACATAGAACAGTGTTCAGACTGAGGTCTCTATCAGCAGAATCTTCACATGTATCCTATTTCCTGACGCTGGATTATAAGATTCCACTTCATATAATGTCTCTATGTTGCCATGATTCTTTGTATGCAGCATTACATTATGTATACATAGCAGGAAGGGGTAAGAGGTATCAGTGTTACAGTACTATTCCCAAACCCTATTCCGGGATTTGATGCACACAGCAGCCTGTCCCATTACTGTGCTCCAGAGGGAGCTGCACACAAACGAGCAATGCTTCCACATAATGGAGAGATTGTTAGGAAATGGAACGCACTGGAAATGTCTGCCTGGAATACATCACATAATCATAGCTCCAAAGATGATTGACTATGCAATGTTGCTTCCTGTAGTAACACAAATGCACAACCTCAGTCTAGAGAACAAGATACAACTTTATTTGTATACGGTGTAACTACAGGTCATGGGGTCCCATTGCAAAATTTTGATGCCCAGCCCCCCACACAACCTCCCTGCTGTCATTGATCTCATTAAAAAGTATGTCTTAATCAAGGACAGGTAGAAGGAGAGCTATCAGCATAGTCAGTACATTACAAAGGAGTGAACAGTGCTGTGGCAGACATTCCCAGGGAAGAGAATGACATTTTAACATTAGTTTTCCAGCTAACCACTCTGTGGCTCACCAGTCTTTTTAAACATCTCAGGGCCCTAGTGTAGATTCTAAGTCCTGCCCCCCCCATGGTGCTCTAGTAGTCAGTAAAAAGATACAAACAAGAGTTTGTAGTAGCAATAATACTGAACATCACAAGATGTTATGACACACTTGTTAGTACTCCTGGACACAATTACTCGATGACCCTAATACACACTTCTTTAAACTGTTTGTGTGTTTGTGAATGCGTGTTTGGTGGTGGTGGTGGTGTTGGAAAAACTACAAACAGCTGTCAACTTACCTGAGGAGACACTGAGATTTTTACAGCCTGAAAAATACTTTTGTAGGCATACAGAGTTCATTTAAGTGCTGGCCGGGATGACCAGAAGCTCTGAGAGCAATAAATCTACACCCGCTAAGACAGCTAATTAAATTCTCTGTACTGCACAGCCTGCAAAGGGGGATCTATGACTAGCGACAATGATTCCAAAGTCTCATCCTCTGTGTCTGATGTCAACTGTTCTTGAATGGAAATGTCACAGGGGGTGCAACCTCTGCATCACTCAATAATACAGTACTGGATTTGTATTATCTTCACATGCTTTTGTGATGATAATACAAATGATAATACATGATTTAACTATGTTAATATAATTAGAGTTTATGCCTCAAGAACCACCCTAATGGGGCCCCCTTCCTCCTCCAGGCCCCATAGCTTCTCTCCATAACTGCTGCCCAAAACAGTAGGTGTTCAGCCTCGTTATCCCTCTACTAGTTCTGGATCTTATCATTGGGCCTGATTCACATTGCTTTGTACATACCCCTTCTCAAAGAAAATCATGTTCACATGCTAACACATCCCTACTTATGCACAATATTATGGGCAAACACATCCTTGCTTGGTGGTCAGTCATAGGGATGTAGCTTAATATAGGTGATCACATACATAAGAAAGGAATACTTCATTATAAACAGTCTTTTTTCAGTTTTTGTGTACATTAATATAGTTAAATAGGGTATGGAGTGTGAATGACTGCATCCAACTCTGCTAAATGAAATAGGGTATGGGATGTAATTGACTGCATCCCACTCTACTGAAATAAATAGAGGGCGACTTTCCAAACTGCATGATTTAGTATCCATTTGATCAAATTAGTGTGTGATGACAGCAAACTCTTCTACAGACCTACCACAGAAACTCCTGGCAGTAATAAGAAGGGAGGGTCATGCGCAATGCAGAGCAAGGCTTATGGATCCCCATTGGCTGTGATGTGGGACTTAGAAACCTTTTAGATTAGTTGGCACTCCTTTGGCCGTATATTATAAATATGAATGACTTCTCTGTTTAATAGATGTTTTTTTTTCTTTTACAATTTGATTAAAGAAATAATATGGATTTAACTAAATTAAATACGCATATTTTGAATGGCATAACAGGGTCTCAGATAAATCAATCTATAAGACATATTATAGGACCATCAGAAAATATAAATATGGTTATTTAATTGAAATACAATGGCGTGCCATTAATTCTTCATTGTAATGTTATCTGATATTAAAGTTGCATTTTAGCAGTATAAAAAATATTATTCAGTTGGTAGATCACTGCTCACTTGCTCCTCTATGGCAGTGCAATGTGTGTTTGTGAATGGGCTGCTCCAGCCATGAGAATCAGTATTGAATTAAGGGAATTCACCTACACAAGTTGGCTACTCTCATTCATGATACACTCACATGAGTGCACTTCACAATTACTATTATTATTATTATTATTATTATATTATACAGGATTTATATAGCATCAACAGTTTTTGCAGCACTTTACAATATAAGAAAGACATTACAGTTACAATACAAATCAAGACAAGATGGAAAGGATGGCCCTGCCCATGAGAGCTTACAATCTCTTTTAGTAATTCAGTCTAAGACATTCCTACTTTGTCTCTGCAGCTTGAGGACCCCCTGAGTGTGCTTGAGAGTAAGTCATGTTCATTGTGTATTTTTATGAGTTTGACAGAAATGCTGGGAAAAATAACTGAAATAAAACGTGGATGCATTATGTATCTTTATGTAGAATTACAGATATGTGGAAAATCAGAGGGGTCACTGAAGGGTATGCTCAGTGGATCCAAGCCTTAGAGGTATACCATACACATATATTTTGTGGAAAGCTATCCTATATTTGGACTTTATGTCATAGATCACACTGATGTGTTATAGTTAACCTGTAGCTGGCATAATGAGGTTGACTTACTAAAGGACTAGAGAATGCTTAGCTTAGGAAACACCGTGTTAAAGTGTACTTATACCAAAAACCTTTTTTCTTTTTTTCTTTCAGGGAAAGGTAAGAATCCCTGTCAAGTTTAACTGCTATTTGGAAGACTTTCCCCTTACTATCTGCTATAGGGATAACCTTTTACCAGAACAGAATAACAATACAATCTGACAGCAGTTCTGCGTTCCTCTACTTAACTTACAAAAAAACATTTTTTTGTTTCCGTCTGTCTTGCTGTTAGACAAATTTCCCCTCACTTCCTCTCCTGGGGACAACTTTTTTATTAGATGAGAAGTAAGGGAATTAAGGGAGACTCCGACTGCAGTAAAACCTGACAGGAGTTCCAATCCTTCCTCACTCCATCCAAAACTGAAAAGAAAATGGTATTCCTATACTGTAGATACACTTTAATGCCAATAATCCTGCAAGCAAAAATCCTGTAGTTTTGAATTTTTCTCTGTACATGATTAGGTATGCAAAGTGAACATGACTTCACTTAATTCACTAAGCTAAGGCAACATTTACTTTGAACATGATCTACTCGATTAATTAATCATCCCAATTGTGAAAGTGCATGATGGAATAATATATGCAGGGCATTTGATGTATAGATAGCAGTATATTGGCCTGTTATTTGCATATATCTACTATCACAAATCTATCAATATGGATAAAAGAAGCATCTATTGTCACTTGTCCTCTGAGCTCTAAGATTTCAAAAAATCAAAGTGAAAAATGACCATGGCATTACCTTAGCACATTATTCGGGAAGACGTACGTGTGGCTGATCTGTAAACTGGTTTGATCATCTTTTATTAGACCCATGAAACATAAGAGTCCAAAGTCTGCTTACCAAAGAAGTAGTGGGACTGGTGTTCGTCTTGTCTCTGATTCTTCAATTAATAGTATAGTGCTTCCCAAAACATTAAGGGAGCTCTAATACTCACATAGGTCACCCAATACCCAATAGGACACATTTTTCAGAGCTCCTCATACAAGCACAGGTATCACAATGTCCATTATTTATAGCATGATTAACCTCCACAGGAAATCTGGAAAACATATACTGTTGGGGGTCTTTATGGATTGAAGAATAGTGTTGTGGACAAATAACATGACTTTACTTTGCAGGCTGTTGCTGTTAAACATCCCTCCTGTTCTGTGTATGGCACTGGTAGAATTCACTGTGAAAACACACAATCAGTGAATTACCATAGGGCCATAAACAGAGCAGAGAAAGAACCACAGGAGGCTTCGGTCGGAGATCACAGGTTCCACAAATGTCATCGCTGGGTATTTTGCTCAGACTGGGCTCACAAATGTACTTACCACTGTAATATTATAAATATGCATTATAGTTAATACTACTTTGCGAATATCTGTGAACGTTCGTTCTGTGCATATGGAGGCAAATGAATGATCCTAGTATATTTTCTTTTTTCCGGTCGAATGTAATGTAATACCACATTATGGCCATTAGATGGAGATGAGGAGCATAGAAAAAAGCATTTAGTTCCTATGCTCCTTAGCTTCATCTAATGGAGATTATGCTGTTTTACATTATATTACACAATCTACCTTAAAAGAAAATATACTATATTTTTTACTCTATTCACACAGAATTACATTTTACAATGATTTGCAGGGCAAATGGCTCTGCAAATCGTTTATAAATTGACCCTTATGCCTTTTGAAATGCTCCCCTTGCTCAGCAATTACCAGAGCATAGCCAGCAACTTATTTACTGTAAATCTCTGACACTTTTCTAGGTACTTACATTTCCCTGGACACTACAGATAGATTCCTATAGTGAATTTTGTATTATAAAGCAATATTCAGTGGCCAAAATCTGTTACTTTTGTAATTACTTTTGTAATTACTATGTTGCTGCATGTGCAAGTGATGTTTTGGTGACAAAAGCTCTTTAACTTTTGAGCACTTTACAGATATGAGGCCTATGGTACTAGCTACCATTAATGTAGAAGATTTCCCAACAGGAAGTAGGAGGAACTCTCTCCAAAGTGAGAGAAATCATTGGTGGTCAGCAGAGTCACCAGAACTAGTGGCCCTATTGGAAGATGCCCCATCTATTCCTGTTCTGATGACAATCCAAAATTTCAGGTTTCAACTTTCACTGATAACAGTCATCAGGACAAATAGAGAGGGTGATCTCCCTAACGGGAGGACATCTACCGCAATACAAACATTACAGGTGTTCTATTCCTTCTCCACTATATTCAAAACTAAAAAAAAACAATATGTTTTGCCTTCATGTGCACTTTAAGCTGTGGCCTTGTAGTAAGAGCTGTGATGTGTATTAACAGCTTCTATTTGATGCCATTTACAGAGAAAGTTCTAGTTATAAAATGACCATTCTGTATTTACTCTATTGGAAGACACAGAGATGTTTCTCTTGACTAGGGTATGAAAAATGTACACCGCTTACCCTGAACAGTAAGTGGCTGATTGACCTAAGGAGTCAAGTTACTGAAACCTATGAAGGTTCAGGGGCAATTTACATTTCTGGAAACCCTGAAGCATTGAAAGTAAACTAAGTCTAGGTAAAGAATTGCCCCTTTAGTAAATCTGCCACTAAACATTAAAGCCCACCTCCACCCAATTATTTAATTTTGGATAGCAAAGGGAAGGTTTAGAGCCCCTTTTAGGTTTTTATTGCCGTTGTGTCCATGTTAGGGAGATGCCCTCACTTTGAGCCAGTACAGGAAGTGATAGGAAATCTCTCCAGTGGACGTATAGACAAAAAGAGTGCATAGAGTAAAGCTTGGCCATACACATACTGAACTTTGTCTGATTCCTGCAGAATTGGCTAAAACTTGATCAGTGGGGGGTCTTGCTATGAAGAAAGTCGATTTTCAATTGACTTTTGTCGAAGGAGTTGGGTGGAAAATTGACAGCCGAACAGTGAATGCAGCCAATCAGGGCAGTCATTTTGTTTTTCGGAATACAATAGCCAGAAGGGGAGGTTTCCTATTAAGCTATTTTAACCTGGGTGGGGGAACTGAGCATTTTTCTTGCTCAGTCTGTGGGGCTGAATCGAAAAAAACATGCATTGTATGTCCAGTTAATGGAAGAGTTAGAGCCTCCAACTTTTGTATTCCTGTCCCTGGGATGATCGCACCCTGTTAGAGAAAATCTTCCCAGTGGGGGTCACAAAGAGAATCGAGGATTTTTTTTTACTTCATCTCACTCCAAAACTAAAGAAAAAATATTTGGCTGGAGTTAGGCTTTCACTAGTTTTCATGGCAAAACAACAGATTTGTTTGACTTGTAACTTTTTTTTGGTTAGATTTGTATGATTGTTTTTGTACTTATTAATTGCTAGAGGAGAACTCTGTCTGGCCTGCTTTGGCACTAGCACATTTTTGCTTTTGTACATCTTCTTTGAGCAATTATGTGTAGTGCCAATATAGGACATCACGGAAAAGACACCAGTTAAAGAGCCATATGGGCTGCATTTTGAAGCCAGGATGCTACAATAAAATTGCATGAACTGAAAATGATTATAGATGGTTTATGTGTACTGCATTATTTATATGACATTTATAAGGGTAATTTACTAAGGGAGTAGGGAATGTTCACTTAGCCAACCGATTGTTCACCTAGCTTAATAAATAAGGTGAAGGCAACGTACAATCTGAACACCCAATCATGTGCCAGGGGAAAAAAAAAGAATTCAATTTTTGTACAAATGGATGATTAAAGTGAACGCAGCTTCACTTTATTTACTAAGTTAAGTGAAAGTTCACCTTGCAAAGTGAACAGTCTATTCCTTTAGTAAGTCAACCCTATTGTCTCTGACATGAGCCACTGCCATCGTTTAGAGTTACATCACACCTTTCATCTAATATCCTGTGCACCATGGTTTATTGGTCAGACTTAACAGATTAGGTACTTGTATCATTTGTTTTACTCCACCTTTGAATTTTTTTTATTGTATATAGTATTAAAGGAAGGTAAAGCGAGAGACTGTAGAGGTACAGTAAATGGCAGGTTTTCTTAGACTTAAGAAATATCTTGTTGTAGAATGTTCAGTTAACATACCTTTTTGCATTTCCTGGTAATACTGGTCCATGTAATACCGAAAGTCCAGATTTATACTGTTCAGTGTTCTAATTAGATTCAGTAAAGGTGGCTTTTTGTGCATGAACACTTCATACCAGTTAGGTCATCTTTGGTTTGTGCTCTGTGGAGAATGTCCCAGCATTGCTCCATAAAAATAAATGTGTTTCTATGTTACATTTCCATAAATTGTATTACACTCCTAATAACCATAGCGATCCAGAAGTATGTAAACTTAATTATTGAAGATGCCCATAGGATATACATCCTCAATGCACTGACAAAATTTCACTCAGCCCTGTAAATTTGCATTTCCTTGTGCCACCACCCTAACTAAGAATGCCGTCTGAACTTCCCACAATGTAACATCACCATTGCTTGCTGGAAGCAATGCATCATAGGATATGTAGTCTTGAGAAATCAAGATTTCATCACATCAAGCAGAAGGGAAGAGATGCAAAGCACACTGAGAATCCAGGAAGTTGTTGAAAGTAATGGGCAGACAGAAGGTGGCACTCACTACATAAAAGGGATCAAAGTAAGCTTTGATTGCATTATCAAAAACAACTATAATATGTATTCCTATTACAATGCTGATGTTATAACAGGACAGTATATGATGTTTCCCTTAGAACTCCTTTAAATGAAAGAAGCATTCGTAAACATTTTTCTTTATTATTTAGGAAGATCTACTTATAAGTGGGAATTGCTGCAATAACAAATTCGAGCCTGCAAATACATTTTACATGTTTGCCCAACATCACTTTTAGCCAGCATCTTTGTCTTTGCCAACCATTACTCTACCTAAACTTGCAACATCTATGCCAATGCAAATACCAGCTTTCAGAAAGCCTGAATTTGCACAGGTCGTTTTGTAGGGTCCCCAGTGCCGATACTTTATCTGCTAATAGCTCTTTGCTCACATTTAATATGATCACATAGCTCCGAAAGACATGCAATAGCTCTAACATGTTGCCTTCAACAGCACTTCCGGGAGAAATTAATAGGAAGGATCCAAACAGTCATTCCATATTTCCGTATTAGTACCCTGAATGCAATTGACATGGATTGAGTCAGAAACATTGAACAGAAAATTGCTGTCCAATGATTGTTTATCAGCAATAGGAAAGGCATCACTTGCATTAAAAAGGTCAAGGGAAGCAATTTGGAAATCTAAAAATTGTTTTAAAGCTAAGCGGTGCCTTCTCATCAATAACAAGGGTTGAAGATTGAGTAATTTTCCATTCAGCGGAGGCAGCTAGGCCATCTCTTATCTGTCTGTATTACTTCCACCAACGTCTGGGCTGAGCTATTCATTAGATTAGGGTTTCTCGCCACAAGAAATGGAACCACAGATCAGTGAAGTGAGAGCTAATGGAAGGCTTCTTGGCTACAAAAGTGCTGGCAGAGGTCACTCAGGCAGTTATCGAACTCTATTTAAGTGACATTTGATGTGCTCAAGAAGAAAGGGATCTGCAACTATATTGCTGTGAAAAAGTCACAATTACCCAAAAGCATACTAAAGGGGGAAAGCAGTAGATGTCTGTTGATAATTTAATTGGGTTTAAATTTCATGTATGAACCTTAAGTTGCAGCAGCCACTAGTTGTTACTACTTTTTCCTTTTTAATTCTTTTGTTTTGACCACACTGATAATATTTGATTTTTTACTTTTTTTTTTCTCCACTATTCACAAATGACCTGAGATGTAGGTACATTGGTGATCTCACAGGAAAGACCCTTACCATAAATTAATGTATTTGCTTTTCGTTTCATTTTGTGCTTTCACTGTTTCAAAGGCTGTTCTACGTTCAGAGAAATTAACGTGTCCCTTGTGATCTATATTAGTTCCTATAATGGTATCAATGCCATCAAAGCAATTCGGTAGAAACTTGAAAAAAGATTTATATAAACTGTAGAATATGTGCAAAGTGAAGTTACTTGCTTTGCCTGCCATTCAGATCCCATCCAGTGTTTTATTGTAAGTGTTAACAGTACAAGAAGACTTTAAATGTCATCCTATTCCAACTCATTTGCTATCCCTTTCAAACCAGATTTGTTGGAAGTACATCTGCATAAACCTTCACGAGTCTAGTCTTAGAATAAAACTGCATAATTACTTGATGATTTCCTTTGTTGATGTTGTCCACCTTTTTATTTCTCAGGCTCAGGACAGGCAAGACAGAAAATACTTACTTCTCCGGCAGTGTTTGGCAATGGTAGAACTCACACTGGTGAGCTATGTGGATCCGGTGGTTCTAGACTTGCCAACTATGGCCTGGGAGGAATGCTATCAGCGGGACAAATCCAATGTTATACAAGCCTCATCACATCTGGACCATGGCACCAACGTATAGTTTACAGTAGTAACAACAATGGCAGCAATTTAGCATTCAAGCCTCCTCAATCAGTGGCTGATGGTAGTGCAGTAGGACTGTTTTCATGAGCTCCTCTGCACACCTGAAGTTACAGGATATCAACAGCTTTCAATGGACAAATGCCAACACTACACTGCAGTTTGTTTGTCTCCTGCTAGTGCCATGGGACGGTGCAGGATAGGATCAGAGTAAATCAGAGTGACAAGTATTTGGTCTCCTTTACTAGCATATCCAATTTTCAGCCAGCAATCACAGGGTTGTTGGCATATGGATCAATGGACAACAATACAGATTAAGTCATGTGGTCAAGCTGCATATTTGTAAAGTGTTATACAGTTTTGTTTAGAAATCACAATTCCCTTTAAGTAAACTATGTACATTGTAGTGATATTTTTTTGCTGATTCATACCATTCTCTGCTTTGAAGAAATGATTTGTTGTTCCATCACTAATTTCTCAATGTGAGGGTCAGTCTTTTGTTTTAAAGTGGAACTACATCCTCTTATCCTTTACAGCCAAGGTACCATCTTAGCCTTTATTTGAAGTACAGTTGCCATGGAGCGGCACACGGGATCAGCTATGACACTAGCCATCAGCTTGAAAGTTCGGATGAGAACTGAAATAAGCACACTGGCGACCTTGACAGATGGCATACCTTAAAAGTAACTGTTTTGGGAGACCATTAAATTGGGGGGTAAAGATTACCTTATTGTAATTGGAAATGCTGCAGTCTCTTCATTCCTTTAGGGAAACAAAAATTGGAGACGGAAGCGCCACTACTCTACCACATTTATTGCGCTAGGTAGTGGCGCTTCCGTCTCCAATTTTTGTTTCCCTATAGTACACGTGTTGGACACCCCGGTCCAGACAGAACGGAAGCCGCACACCTACGCCACCACCCTGTTCCCCCGCCCCCCGTACCTATACCTACCATACTACAAGCATTAACTGGTGTACCCATCAAGTACTGCCTCCCCCCTCCGCTATTTCCCCGTACCTCTGATAAGAGCCATACAAGGGGTAAAACTCTCAATTCTTCATTCCTTTAGAAGGGGATGTGTCATACAGCAGGGAACCAGTCACACGTCATAAGACTCCTGGGGCCAGCTAGGTTGCCATATTGCAGGATATAATTTTTTGACAATTTTAGAATGTAACAGGAGCTACAGATTAAAATAACATTTTCATAATATTACATAATAAAATGGATTCTAAAGTAATATCATATGTTGTCTATTTTATTGCAAAAGCTGAGTATCGTTTAAAGCCATGGTTCTCAACTGTTGGGTCCCGACCCTATGTTTAGTGGGTCGCTGCATGCCTTCCACTGCGCTAGGTGAGAGGCTTCTCAGCCTCCCCCTAGTGCAGCATTGTCAGTTCTCGCCCTGAGCAGACATTCAAAATATGCTGCCCGGCGCTTACTGTCAGCTTCAGGTGGGGTGGGCTGGGGGTATGGCCGGGAAGTAGTTCCATTTGTACGTGCATTGCTAACAGCTCCCTTGTGTGCCCTGTGAAGGTGTCTGGACCAGAGTAACGCCACATTCTGGCTCCCTGCACCCCTACAGGGCGCACAAGGGAGCTGTACATATGCACAATGCACATATAGATGGAGCTCCGTCACAGAACAGCAGCTCACATTGGACCCCAGGCTGAGGATCCACTCCAGTTCTCCTAAGGTAGGGAGACAGGATGGATCTCAAAAAAAAAGAAAAAAAAATGAATTCTTTTGGAGTGTGTATGTGTGTTTGTGAGAATTGTGTCTCTGGTTGTGTGTGTCTGTCAGTGTTTTTGAGGGCCCGTTCACACTAGTACAGTGCATTAATCGCACAGTCCCGTGTGATAAATGCACTGTACCACGCAATCGCACCTACTGCCCATTCTAGTGCGGGAGGTGCATTGCCATACATCTGAATAGCACTCCAAGCGCACCTCCCGTCCACAGTTTGATCACCCGCCCTGGAACATGCGGTACTGCAATGCCATGTGTTCCAGTGCTGTGCAACTTGGGTCGCGACTTAATGACCAAGGACAAATGTGGGTTTTGAGGTTATGCAGGTTGGGAACCACTGGTCCAAAGCATTTGAGTCATCTGCATTTTACTTGGGAGTTTGTTACAACATATACAGCAAAGTGTTTGAAAGATGGATTGCCATAAAAAGTAAGGATCTCTTGCCTCCTTAGGGCTCACAAAAACTGAGATGTATCCTATTCCAGCTTTATTAAAGCGCATTTAAAATCAAAACTTTGAAGGAGTTCTGGATAGAGCAGGGTTTTTTTCTGCCAGGGTTTTAGTTGTTGCCATTGGTGAGATTTCCCTTCACTTCCTGTTCTGTACACACAACAGGAGTGAAATGCTTACACAGTTGTCAGCACAAGTGTCCCCCTTGGTAGATTTCCCCTCTATATCTGTTATAGTGACAACTTAATATGTAGGATTTCCCCTAATTTTGAGTTGTAATGACAATGGTGACTAGGAGAAACAGAGTGGGTGAATCACCACATCGGAGACACAGACACCACTTAAAGCTAATTTTTTTATTTTTGTATAGAGTAAGGAAGGGTTATAACCCCTGTAACAGCTGGGGAGATTTCCCTTCGCTTCCTGATACATAACCGCAACAGGAAGCGAGAGGAAATCCCTCCAAAGTGCGGGAAATTCCTGGTTGTCACCAAGGTCACCAGAACATGTGTCTCCATTGGTCCTGTTGTGGTGACAACTCAATTTTTTTTATTTTATTTCACATTTGGTGATAACTTTCAACAGGAGAAATAGAGGAGACAAATCCCCATAATAAATACACAGGTGTTCTATTCCCTCTCCACTCTATACAAATATAAAATAAATAGTTTGTGCTTTAAATCTACTATAGTGGATCTACATTCCACTATCCTATTTACTTCTTTGTGGTGTGTTAACACGCGTTATGTCACATCACATGTTAATGAGTGTTGCACTAAGGTAACCTATTCAGAATAAATGGGCTGCAAATGTACCCCTAATGTGCCTAAATCACATATAGTCCTTTTTTTTGTCACTCAATGCATGGCAATGCACTACAATGTGTTGCAGCATGCTACAACACAGGTGTGTTGCCGTAGTGCGTTGGGGTGCCATTCAAAATGAATGGCACCATAATGCAGAAATGAATATTACCGCAATGTGAAAGTGTGAATCCGGCCTAAGGCTCGATCACAATCTAATGTTTTGTTTTTAGTCCTTTTGTTAAAAAATGTCTGAGATGCTTGTCATACTGAAGATGCTCCATCACAAAGAAAATTGTACTGAAATGAAAGGTTAAGAAACCTGTATACAGCCATGAAGGGGTTACCTCTAAGACACAATCTCTACTAATAGTTGGGCCTGAAAATGTCAGTTAACATTTCACCACCTCAGCAGCTTCCTGTATTATCATGAATAGAATCTGACATGACAATAGGTTCCCTTACAATGCTCATACAGGTAGCAGAACGTGATATAAGAATATGGCTAGATATCTCTGTCACAGTTCTGCTGCACTATTTTATGTGAATATGTATGGAACAGACAAAACAATAGGCATGCAAGCACTGTAAGCATTAGTAAATATATTGCACACCATACATATAAATGAACATTATCTCAGCAGGCTGTTCAGTGTCTACATAAGTAAAATGTATAGTGAATACAATTCTTGGGATGCAGCCATATTGAATGTTTATCTAAAGTACCGTATTTTTCGTTCCATAAGACGCACCTGACCATAAGACGCATGTATTGTTTAGAGGCAGTGAAACAACTTTATTTACCGCCTCCACAATGCCGCTGCCCGTGTTACCTGTGTCTAACTTCTGCATACTGAGACTCCTCCCTTTCCCTGTCATGTGGCATGACACAGGAAGGTGAGAAGCCGGACAGACAAAGAAGTTAGACAGCGGCAGCACGGGCAGCGGCATTATGGAAGAGGTAAATAACGCTACTTCGCTCATGCGAGGGATTACCGGTACACTGTCAGCCCCGCCGCCTCAGCTCTCTCACACACACACACACACTTCACCCTGCGGGAGCCGCTGGACACGTGTGGTGTGTGACAGCTGAGGCGGCAGGGCTGCTGGCGCAGGAGATTGTCGAGACCTGGGGGGAATATTCGCTCCATAAGACGCACAGACATTTTTGCCCACCTTTTTGGGGGGAAAAAGTGCGTCTTGTGGAGTGAAAAATACGGTATGTTGGCACAGATCAATGTCAAAAGCTCATAGCTACTGTATATATATATATATATATATTTCTGCTATAGTATTGAAGATTTAAGCAATATCCCTGAATTTTCACTGCTGATTACAGGAGTATGACATTAAAAAAGTAAACAGTCATGTGACAAAGTAAGTACAGTCTATGGAAATGGTCGACTTTTGCAACATACTTGAACTGGTAAACATTAGATTTTCATCCTAACAACGCCTAAAGATTAAGGTGTCATCGTGCCAAGATCAAAAGAGCTCTTTAAGGTGCTCAGAAAGAAGGCTGTGGATGCCTATGAGTCTGGCAAAGGGATTTAAATAGATTGCCCAATTATTTAAAATCAATCATTCCACTACATGGAAAATAGTCTGCAAGCTGTAGCTTTACAACAATTAGGGTCTGACCTAATATGGCCATGTGGCCAAATAAGGTCAGCAATGTCAACATCATGCCACCCCAATGTTTAAATGGAGCTGCAGGGCTGGATGCCCTGGCCCCAGCTGACTGGGTCGACACTGACAGTTTCCTTCCAAGGTCATATGAACTCAGGTTCAGACCAAATCTAATTTGGTTTGGTCTGCTAATTTGTCCAGGACTCAGCCTAACAGCTTAACATTCAATGCTAAAAGAAGTCTCCAAGAACTCCAAAATCTCATCGCAGTATCTGCAGGTAACAGGGGCGGACTGGGCCGGGGGGCAGGGTGGCAATTGCCCCCTGGGCTAAAAGTTGCCAGTCAGCCCCTGGCAGGTAACCCTTGCAACAGTTGGTGTCAAAATGCATCTGTGTACAGTCAGAAATACACTCACCGGCAACTTATTATTATCATACAGGATTTATATAGCGCCAACAGTTTGCGCAGTGCTTTACAATATAAGGAAGACATAATTACAATACAATTCAAGACAAGATGGTAAGGAGGGCCCTGCCTGTGAGGACTTACAATCTAAGAGGGAGGGGCAAGTGATACAAGAGGAGGTAGTGGTGTAGGGATGAATTGTTTGAGAAATAGTTCAGTGGTTAGTTTGAAGTGTGATAAACTTCCCTGAAGGGATGAGTCTTTGGTGATCGCCAAAAGGCAGTCAGAGTGGGCGATAGACGGACAAGTTGGGGTAAAGAGTTCCAGTGGTTGAGAGAGATTCTAGAGTAGTTCTGGAGACGAGCATGGGAGGAGTTGACGAGTTGACGAGGGAGCTAGAGAGCAGGACGTCTTAGGAGGAGCGTAGGGGACGGAAACCTTTGAGACAAGGTTGGAGATCTAACCTGGGGAGTTGTGAATGGCTTTGTAAGTGGTTGTTAATATTTTGAATATTCTTTGGGCGATTGGAAGCCAGTGGAGGGATTGACAGAGGGGGGTTGCAGACACTGAGCGGTTGGTTAAGGGGATTAGTCTAGCAGCAGCATTCATCATGGCAACTTTATTAGGCACACCTGTTCGACTACTCATTAACGCAAATATCTAATCAGCCAATCACATGTCAGCAACGCAATGCATTTAGGCATGTAGACATGGTCAAGATGATCTGCTGAAGTTCAAACTGAACATCAGAATGGGGAAGAAAAGGGTCTTTGAAAGTGACATGATTGCTGGTGCTATATGGGCTGGTCTGAGTATTTTAGAAACTGCTGATCTAGTGGGATTTTCATACACAACCATCTCTCGGGTTTACAGAAAATGGACTGAAAAAGAGAAAATAGAGAGCGGCAGCTCTCTAGGTGAAAATGCCTTGTCGATGCCAGAGGTCAGAGAAGAATGGCTGGTTCAAGTTGATAGAAAGGCAACAGTAATTCAAAAAACTACACGTTACAACCAAGGTATGCAGAATAGGATCTCTGAATGCACAACACATTGAACCTTGAAGCAGATGGGCTACAGCAGCAGAAGAACACACCGGGTGCCACTCCTATCAGCTAAGAACAGGAAACTGACGCTACAATTTGCAAGAGCTCATCAAAATTGTAAAATAGAAGATTGGAAAAATGTTGCCTGGTCTGTAGAGTCTCGATTTCTTATGCTACAGTTCAGGCTAGTGGTAGTGGTGTAATGGTGTTTGGCGATATATTCTTGGTACAATTTCAGCCTCTTAGTACCTTTTGGTCATCTTTTAAATGTCACCTACCAGGGTATTGTTGCTCATTATAGGGGCAGCCCTGGCCACACTGTCCACCTGACCCAAACTGTGCAAAAACTGAATGAGAAATTCAGCGGGGACCAACAGAAATATTAGAACAGTGAAGCAAAAGCCAAGGGGACAAGGTTAAAAATAAAACTCTATAAACATGTCATAGCCATTACAGTCAACAAATGGCACATTTGTATTTGAATTACTAGTCACTCCACCCAAAATGTATGTTTAATTTAAGGGTAACTATGGTCAAAAACTAAAAATAGATACTTCCCATTATCCGACTTCCACGGGGGTTTGGTAGATACCGGATAAATGTAGTTTGTGGTTGCTTGAGAGTTACTATTAAAACTAGATATAAGTAATGCCATACCCCATACTATACCATAACATAAACTCTGTATTAACTTCATATTAATATTGAAATTCAGTCATCAAAAGCAAATTAAGACAAATAGACAAACAATCATTTCCACGATAATAAGCGCCGCAGATCAGCAAAACAGTGAGTACACAGGGGCTTTTTTTTTCTGGTTAGTTGAATACTGGATAACCGAGAGTTTACTGTATATCTATATTGAATTTCCATAAGTTCTATTCCACTCCTAATAACCATATTGATCTTGAAGCTTATAAACCTAGTTATTGAAGAAGCCCATAGGATGTACTTCCTCAATGCACTGACACAATTTCACTCAGCTCTGTGAATATGCATTTCCTTGTGTGACTACACACACTGAGCCTGCCTTCTGAACTACAACTTAATGTCTGAACCATGTCACAACATCATTGTTTGCTGGAAGCAATGCATTATGGGATACGTAGTCTTGGGAAATCGAGATTGTGACAGTTCAAGCAGCAAGGTAAGAGACGCAAAACACACTGGGAATCCAGGCAGTTGATGAAAGTGATGGGCATACAGAAGGCAGCACTCACTACAAAATTATTTTTTCAAGTAAGCTTTGATTGCATTATCACAATCAACTCTAGTATGATGTATTCCTATTACAATGCTGATATGATAACATGATAGTAAATGATGGGACTTTACAACTCCTTTCAAAATGTATCATATCGTCCTGAAGACACTGTGTGTACTTGAGTCCCTGTGTCTACACACTTATCAAAGCCACGAAGGGGTCCCACTCTCCCAGCCAGATTGGTGATGTATACATTGGTGGGAATGCTGAGATATTACTCGGATTGACTGGCATTTTAATATGTGATCTTTCAGCACTGACCAACCTATAATGTGTCCTTCTCAACCTTCAGTTTTTTAAACCCATCAATGGCTTAGCCATTAGCTTCCAAATGGTAGTGTTAACTGAAGTCAAGCCTAAGAATTAGTCAGGGATTTTCCTTTGTATTTTATTACACAGCAATAAGAAAACACACTTAGCATATGAACAACCATATTCAATAAAAGCCCACAAACTGTAGTTGAAAGTCTACAATTATTGATACTTAAAGGAGAACTATGGGGTTAGGGCTTTTCCCCATAGTTCTCCGAAGGGTAACGGGAGGACACAAACTAGAGTCCTCCCATTACCCAAAGCTCAGTATACCGCAGTCAGCGCTGGAGGATCGCAGCGGGGAGGGGAGAATCCAGTCACTCCCCTTACACGGCTCTCTGCAGTGACAGGATCGAGAAGTGAGCGAGCGCCGGTATGTGTTTGCTCACTTCCCAATCTACTGAGCCGACCTGTGACAGTCTCATTGTCACAGGTCGGCTAGAACTATGAGGGGAGTGAAAATCACTCCGCTCATAATTCTCCTTTAAAAAATAATTGAAATATTTCAGAATTTTTACTTTAATTTAATAAATAGTATTAGTTCTCAGTGCTAGTATGGTGCCTTAAGGGGATTTTCACACCACTCAGGTTCACTGCAGTGTGGTAAAAGCACACATGATGTTTGCGTGTTAACATTAGGGTGGCTAAATCAATTTTAATGGATTGCCAAATGCACCACAGTGGACTAAAAATTGTGCATACAGCTCCGCAACACGCCACATTGCCTGTGCACTTTGGAGGTGCTTTGGGGTACTATTCAGAATGAATCTGTGTCTTACAGTGCGCTGGGATAACACATGCATTTTTGAAGCACACTTGTGTGAATGGGCCCTAACTGTCCCTCTAAAGCAGCCCCCTAACATTTAACTCTCCACCTTTGTAGTTAAGCCTTCCCATTCATTAAGAATGGGCTGCCAACATACAGCAACAGGAAACTGGATCTGCACCCTTTTTTTTTTAACACAGCGCACCACAGCACACAGCACACATACATATGTACATTGTTTCCTGCACTGCAAATTCATGGGCTTCTACTGTACTTGTGTATAACACGATAGTACTACAACGCATAGGTTGCAGCCTTAAAGTCCAAAAACCAGCCAGTCTTTTTGAAAGAACAGGAAGTTAGACCGTTAGAGGAGTGGTCGTCTATATGGGATGCGGCTTCCAGGTGCTCTCGTAACATCTTGACCCAAGAAGCAGCTTATAAGGTCCTGTCCAGAGGATACCTAGTTCCCTCCCGACTCCGCCACCTCCAACCAGCCAACCCTGATACCTGCTTTCGAGGATGTCCAGCTGTGGGGGATGTCATGCACATTTGGTGGACATGCCCTCTTTTGGCCCGTTTTTGGTCTATAAATGTATAGGCTCCCTCCTACTATCTTGCACATATCAATACCAAAAGATCCTTGGCAGGCTTTACTACACTCCAAAATTCCGCAACTTACTCGGCCCCAATGGCAATTGGCAAACTATATATTCCTAGCAGCAATGCAGACCATAGCCCATTCATGGAAAAAACAGGCCATTACACTGAATTCCACCAACGTATGCAAGGATTTTTTTGTAAATGAACACCTCTCTAGTATCCTCACTGATGCCGGCTGGAAATTACGTAAAATATAGGACCCATGGTCCTCCGTTTTCCTATCAACCCTCGACCCTGTGATGCTTAGCCTTATCCAGTAATCAATATATTGCAGCACCCGTTTAACAGTCACCATTTTCTCTCCTCCTTTCTCCCTTCTTTTAAACTTCCACTACCACTACTCTTTCCTGTCTAATCTCCTCCACTTTTCTTCTCTCATTTCCCCCTCTACTGGCTAGCTCTACTGAAGCAAATATGGTTTTGTTGCCCGTGTAGTCCTATTTTACCAGTTCTACTGTAAACCGCATGTCTCCCTCCCCTTGACCCCTTCCCCCATATCTTCATATGATGTTATTTGCCGTCTACCACCTAAGCGACACACTTTTTTTTTTAATTATTTGCTACTACATGTGTATTTTATACCTTGAAAATGCAATAATACATGTTGAAATGGAAAGAACAGGAAGTTTAGAAAGTTTTCCTACTTCCTCTATTTGATCAGTGTCAAAACCGAAAGTTAGGGGATAGCTTCCCAATAGCAGAATTGTAGAAATGTCACCAGCACACCAGTCCTTTTAGGATAGCAAAAGCTTCATTTATTGAAGTTCTTGTCATATGAACTGAAAAGAGACACTGAAATGGGCAAGGTGACAGTGTCTTTGTATAGATCTCCCTATGCCACACAAGTTACACTTGCCTTACCAGCACTCCATTAGCAGCTTCTGCCTCCGCTGCAGCTGGCACTGAAATCCAAGGTGGAAGAGCAGTGACGTCACTCCCCAGGTCATGTAGCAGCTCTCAGGCCTAGCGATTGCTACTAGACTTAAGCACTGTCACATGGGAGAAGGTCACATGGTTGTGATGGAGCCAGGAGCGGCAGGGGAAATGCAGGCAAGATGAGCATAACTGGTCAGGAAAGTGGGGGGGGCACAGTATCACCTTGCCCTGAATGCACAAAAGTTACATTGTTTCTTTAACCATTAACCCTGGGCTGGCAAAGGCCAAAACTTAAAAAAAAATCTCTTCTAAAAGTGTGTGGTGTAAAGTACTAACAGAGGCGCAAAGGATAGTACATTTTGCTACCTACCAAATGCATGCCCAGTAGAGAAGAGACTGATCTAAAGCTGCAATATTTAATAATATTCACCAGATAATAGTTCCCATTTATTCAAACTGGCCTTATTTATAAAAGCTGGAGGAAAAAAAATTGTCTTTGTTGACCAAGGCAACTAACCAGACTTAACCTGGCCATACATCTGTCGGTAAAAAGTGTTCGATTTCCCCATCCACACGACATAGCATGGATAGGGGAACACCCACCCCCCCCCGGCAGAATTTTTGGACAGGCTTTTGTCAAATGGAGGGGTGCCCGCAAGGTCACACACTGCAGCAGGACCTGGTCAAAATTGCAGCAGTGTATGGCCAGCTTTAAAGTCTATCCTTGGATAGAAAAATATAAATAAATATTTCAAAAAAAAACGCTTCTCTTGCACTGGGGCTACTACAAGAGTTAACTGCTTGTTTTTGCATAGGGGCGATTATTTAAAGCAGATTTACATACGTGACAACCGCTCCCCCAACAGTTGGCGCTCACCTCTTCCAGTCTACATTAGACATGATGATATCCGCGGGCCTCTAAACACAGGAGCGCAGGGGGGAAGAGGCTGTGGGCGCCAGTCTTGGAGCCAGTGGGGGCGGGGATTAGATAAGTTAAAGCCCATTACACAAGACCCCTGGACAAAAACGAGCAGTTAATCCTTACAGTGCGGGGGTAGCGACACTACAAGGGTAGTTTTTTTTATCCGGAGATAGGCTTTAAGCTTTCAGATTCTAGCAGATATTTATTTCAGAGGATAGATAGAAACTGGTTGCTACATAGCACACAGTTCTCACTTCTCCTCTGTAGATAAGGCAGGGCCAGCGCTGGTTCATAACATTTTAAGCCCTGTGTAATCCATTGTTATGTTATATTAGAACATAGGGTTTTCAGAGAACTTGGTTGTCCAACCACTAATCTTAACAATATTCACTTTCAAAACAGTTTTGACATATAAGAGCTTTTAGATGTCTCTAATCTCCCATTTCAAACTAAATATACACTCCTTTCTCTTTGATATATACAGTAAGTCATCATCTGCTTCCCAGGTCTCGAAATAAAAAACAATAAAATAGGAAGCTGTAACGTCACCAGCAACCCACACACGGCTCATCTGTACTTGCTAAGCCCTTTCTTCTTCGGTGTGACTCACTAGATGCAGCAGTGCCGTCCGTCCGTTTTTCTACTATGGGCGGACGGCAAGAGGTTAAGTGGAGGCCTTGATAGCACCATGGCCTAATTTGAAGGAGGCTTTTTTAATAACTGAGGCTGTGATGCTTTTGATCTTCCAAATGCATTTTTATTAATGTATATATTTAAAGGGAAAGTATAATACATTTATTGTGAACAAATATTTGAGCAGTTTTTCATGAGACCTTTTTAAATGTTAACTGGTCCATATTTGTAGGTTAACCATTAAAGGGATCTTTGTATTTGGTTCAGCCCTGTTTAAACTCCTTGCTGAACCCACAAAAGTACATTTATTTTTTATACGAATCAACTGGCATAGACTTGCGTTGTCAAAAGGAGCCACAAACATGCAAAGCTGCAATATATAATAATATATCTAAAGAGCTACTGAAAAGATCATACCGTTGCTTTATAAATGGCTATAACATGGTTATCTATAATTCAATCTCTTCCTTTGCAGACATACTGTACATAATAGTTTCTTATTCATAAATTGTCATATAACAATCACATATTTTAGTATCTGTCTGGCTGATGGATCATACATTTAGTATAATGCACTTTTCTTATTGACTTTTTGTAAAGTTAGATATTGAAGTGTTAATCAGTCGATAAGTTAATTGACTAACTAACCAGCCAACCAACCTTACAATGCCACAGATCAAACCCCTGAGTGATGCCCATAGAAGAAACCTGTATTTCTGGTCATCTAACATCTTAAGCTGTTCACAGAGCATATTATATCAATGCATTTCTTCCCAGGAGGGGTTTCATCAGGTGGCTGCTGCATGCTGAGATGGAAGGGAAGGACAAGGGCATTTGAGTGTTTCATATCATCTCCTTGTGTTAGTGGCAGTCAGAACAATGTCAGCGGTCACTAAAGCAAGTGTCTGCAGAATCTCTTACTCCGGGACATATGGACTATTGACTATTTTACCAGAATGAAATAATATTTAAAGTTCAATAGTAAAAGCAAATGCAAATGTTTTTAAATGATTTCAAAGTAAATACTATGGATACAAATATTTATAATGAATAGATGCATTGTACTTCTCATGATGTGTTTCTTCAGGCAGATATAAAAGACACACATTGATGCATCTCTGTAATTATAAATACATCAGTACATTTATTTTTTACATGCAAGCAGTGTAAAAGCCAAAATTTGACCTGGTATCAGCCTTTTGCACTCTCTGTACACAGGGCCATCCCTACCTTATTCGCCACTTGCGGCAGCCAGAAGGGGGAAACGGGGGTTAAGCTGAGCTGGGCGGGAGACGGCAGCTGGGTGGCAGGCAGCAGGCGGCCAAGCTGTTAGCCAGGCGGGAGGCGGTGGGCAGCCGAGCTGTCAATTGGGGGGGTGGGGTGTCGTCAATCAGCTGTGAGGCTGCTACCCCCACACCTGCCATCCCCAATGAGATGCCGCCTGAGGCTGCTTCATTATGGGGATGCCCCTGTCTTTGCAGCAGAGCTGGCGTTTGAGAGGAAGAAGCAGCACAAGGAGCCAATCAGAGCACATGTTGACAAGATGACGATAGATGGTCTATTACTGTGCTTCTCCTTCTTTCTTTGTTTAGTAACAAGTTGGGACAGGCACAGGATGACCTGGGTTCAGAGGAAGTGGGTTACAGTGAGGACATCTAGTGGCTGAAAAAGGTACTGAGGGGGAAATCTCTGGATTATAGGTGAATATTGCAAACTAGGATGGTTTTGCTATTTCTTCTTTAAAGGAGAACTATGGGGTTAAGTCTTTTCCCCATAGTTCTCCTTAGGGTAACGGGGGGACACAAACTAGCATCCTCCCGTCACCCTAGGCTCAGTATACCGCGAGCTACACTGAGACGCCGCAGTATACCGCGAGCTGCTGCTCGCGGTATACTGAGACGCCGCAGCTGAAGCGGATCCCAACAATTGTGCCGGGATCCGCCCAGCTGCGTGACTGACAGCTGGCTCTGCCTATCTAGAGGCAGAGCCAGCTGTACCCGCCCCCACCCCGTCCGTTCCGCCAGTCAGCGAGAATCGTGACAGGGGAGAATCGTGACAGGATCGAGAGGTGAGCGAACGCCGGTATGTGTTCGCTCACCTCCCGATCTACTGAGCCGACCTGTGACAGTCTTATTGTCACAGGTCGGCTAGAACTATGAGGTGAGTGAAAAGCACTCACCTCATAGTTCTCCTTTAAATGGGCTATTCATTTTTTCTTGTTGTTTCCGGCTGAATTCTGCTTTAAATGCTTGTACATATCAGCACAAAACAGTTCAAATGCATTATGTCACTACCCTGCTGTAAAATGCAGTCTAGTATATGTACCTTCAGTCTTATCCAGATAGGCCATACAATGAAGAATACGCAAATACAGTAAGCAAACAGTCTCTCACAAATCTCCCTAATTTGACTTTAGTAAACTGAAACCTGGTTGCTATCAGTTAATGTGCTTTTCACGTCACCCATGCCTTATTGAATAAGCCTGATTGTATTAGCTGTAATATGCTTATTGTGTGATTGAGCTGTATTGCTATGTGGTGTTTATGCGCTGCGTTGCAGTACGAGGTAGAATGTACCCCGATTGTATAGCTTGTTTTTGTATATTTTATTACATTAATAAAGTATATTTTTCAATCAAAAAAAGCTGTAATATGCTAGTATGATGGAGAGACAATAAAATGATGATTGTGCTGTACTGGGTGAACATCACGTGCCATGTTTGGAGCACGGCCCTCGTTTGGGCAGGTTTTGTGATGAAGCCATTAAACATGCATCTGTATCAGGGTGTCACTCTCTGATCATGCTCCCTCCCAGGCACGCTTGTGGTACACATTACTTAGCTTTGTTCCTCGGCTATTTAAACCTAACTCTGGATTAAACAGAGTTGTACAATGAGCAGAAGGTGGAAGCCAGCAGGTGGGCCTGACCCTCTCATTTAATAGCGATTAGTGAAGATTAAAGTCACCATTCATCTGTAGACAAGAAGACTCCCTACCCCCTTCCTCCCCTAACATGCGGACATGTTCAAGCACATATCATATCATAAACTAAAAAGGGTGACAATAACTGCTGCATAAAAAAGAAAGAATGATGTTCATATATTTTGCACACATCGAGGACTGGATTTTAGTCCCCCCCCCTCGACCAGTGTTATTTTTGCCACCCTTTATGACCACAGATACGTGTAGGGAATATTTCTGTGCACTTCATATAGGATACATACTGTGAATGTGAATTTTACTTTGTGTCATGAAAAGTATTAGCGTTTTCTTCCCATTAAAGCTCCCAGAAGACAGATATACATGAAAGAAAGGACATTTTAACTACCACCTTAAAATGTTGCCACCCTTAGCAAAATTTCACATGTGAATTTTCCAGATATGCAGATTGACTTTTTGTACCTTCTCTGCAAATCTGGACGTGTATAAATAATGCCAACCTGAAAAATGTGATATAGGTCTGTTACATCTGCCTGCAGATTTGAGGGTGTCAATATATAATTTTCCTGTATGTAGAATTTAACAGAAACCTGTTCTGAAAGAAATATCAGAGCCATCTGCTCTGAACTGTAGTTTATAATTGAATGCACTGTATGGCTGTGCTAAATTGGCTTTATGGGAACAAGGTCTCAGTAATATATTTCTACACTTCAGCCTTAAGTAGAGTGTTCAAAGGACACAGTACAGAAAACCTGCTACAACATGAAGAGTCATTCTAAATTCATGCACTGCGTATTTGGATTTCTAAGTATATTCTAAAGCTGTATGTGCACAAGCTAGATATTAAAGGACAAGTTCAGGTTTAGGAAAACAAATTACCCAATCCCACTCCCTACCCCCTAATGTAATCTAAAGTAACCCCTCCACCCCCACACCGACCCTCCGATGGGGGTGGTATCCCATGCTGTTCAGGAAATTAGTGCACAGATGCAAACAGCACAGAGAACATTTCTAAATGCAGAATATAAACACTGTGTGAGGCTGCTACTGTCAGAGAGTGGTTAGTGGGCACTTGGTTGCAGCAATGGGGTGGTTTAGCCTAGAGCATGTTAGAGGCTTAGGAAATGAGAGCTGGGGACTATCTAAAATTGAAATTGCCCTTAAAGAAAACGTGGCATGAAGGGTGTTTGCAGGCTGACAATGCTGACCCTTCCTCTTTAAAATTAAAGTTCCCCAACTGTGGTACTTAAGTGTTGGGTTCACAGCAGCCTTTCTTGTGTCTTCTTTATTGTGCTTTGTGTGTTCCCTTGTTCCACCCTCCTGCTTTGTCTCTAATAATTACAGGCCCTAGCTAGGCACTCTCTGCCTCTCACTCTACTGCTCAATTTAGTTACACTTCCCAAGCCCAGATAGGGGTGGAAAAGTCATTGCCTTTTATGCTCTTCAAAATACTGGAACTACATAATTTGTATTGCACTTATCTGAAGTAAAACTACATTGGATTCAACTTCTGTGTCTTACTGAAAAGTTAGACTGCTTGTGGATCTTGCCAAGTCAGCAGGTAGCCATACTGTCCACTTCTAGTGAGGTATGTCATTATGTATTTGAAACAGAACAATAAGAATACAATTGCCTAAATCCTTTTACACACTCTGCTCTGTCAGCTGCAAAGTTTTTACCTGTGTTTCAGTATGCATATGGTTTTGTCTGCACTCAGTGAGCACAAGCTACATTACAGATTTTGAGGCTAGGTTCAGATCTGAGCGATCCCAGGAAGCGCGTCAGTGGTTGCTGCGTGGCCCCATTGATTTCCATGGGGTTACATCTGTGCGGCAATCGCTGAAAAAAGGTACCTTTTTTGCGACAGCTTTTTTTTTAGCCACGAGCATGTTCCATTGCACAGGTGGAATCGCGGCGGGAAACCGCGCAATCCGTCCGATGCGACTGGGGTGCCATTAGAAAATAATGGCATTGCCAGCACGATCGGCTGTGGTTGGTGACTCTGTGACTGCTCGGCCATCGTGCGGCTTCATGCACGATTGCTGCGCTGTCACGGATCGCACAGGTGTGAACCTAGCCTGAGATCTGCTTACAAATCACACTGTTTCCCGTCGGCAGTGCGGGGCCCCGGTGTTCGAACATCGGGACCGTGCACTGCCCATATTTCTGGACCGGACCCCACTGAGGCTGTGGGGGTGCCCAGGGCCAGACCCCTCTGGGCCCCCCCAGAGCCTTCTCCTGAGAGCGGCCCATTCTTTCACAAATGTTTGTAGAAGCAATCTAAAGCACCATCACAGACCCTCCTGAGACCAGTTCACCATATTACTTCAAAACCTACTAGGACCAGTCACACAGTTGATTGTGTCCCTGCTAGGTAGAGTGACTCTCTTTCTTAGTCCTGGTGAGTATTGTCCCTCTGGAAGTGAGGGGAAAAAAGAAAAATTTCAGTTGTCACTGAAACAAGAAGTAAAGTTATTATAGCATCTTCTATAAGGGTATAAGAACAGCTGCTGGGCTGAGCTGTGACATCATTCACTCATTGAGAAAATGACTAGACATCCTCTGAAAGGCCAATGTGCTAAGCAAGCAACTCTCTGTCTTTTAACAGTGGAGGGGAAGTTGCTCAGCACAGCTGCTGTTACTATAACTGCTGTGGCTACTACAGTGTATTACACAATCTCTGTGATCCTGCCAGGAAATATTTATATATATTTACTAGGGATGCACCGATATGACGTTTTTTCGGTATCGAGTACCCTTATTTTCTTTTTGGTACTCGCTGATACCGAAAGTCCCATTAAGGCTGCCAGGTGGTGTGTAATGACTAGCCACCTGGCTTCCCGATTAGGCGGGAAGCCAGGCAGCGTGTAAAGACTCGCCACCCGGCTTCCCGATTAGCAGGGAAGCCGTCTCCATGCTTCTCGTCACTAGATGACGAGAAAGCATGGAGCCGGCTTTCTGACCAATCAGGAAGCTGGGCGCCATGTAATGACGCGGCAGCCTGCTTCCTGATTGGCCAGCAAGCCGGTTCCATGCTCCCTTATGATGAGGGAGCATGATGCCACTGCCCGGCTTACTGATACCGGAAGCTCAAGTATCGGAGCAATTGGGTGAGTACGATTACTCGCCCAAATACTCTGCATCAGCATAGATACCGATACCAGTATCGGTGCATCCCTATTATTTACATTGTGCCAGCCTGGACTATAAATTTTTAAAGCTGGGCATCAGCTTTAACACTTTACCCTAACTTAAAGTTAGGGACAGGACAAAAGTGTTAATATTTAAGCGCACAATAAACTCTATTCCCCCACTAAAAAAAACATCTTTTGTCGAACTTGGGGGTCCTGATGGGACAACATGCTGCTCAAATTTTGTCCGAGTCAGCAGGCCTTTTGAGCAGTGTATGGCCAGATTAGCACTTACATTTTTTCCTCTAATCCCTGCCGCTAACACTATTCTAACAAAATCCTCAAAACTCAATAGCTCCCCACCAGGCTATTGTATTCTGACAGTGGTGTGTGTGTTGCTATCTGAATACATGTACAGTGACTGCAGCTTATTGGCTACAGTCACTGTTCACCTGAAAATGAAACACAGAAAGCCTTTCTAGAAGCAAACCTAGAGAGACTTGCTATAGAGAGGGAAGCTGCAGCCGCCATAGCGAAAGCAGATGCCTTAGAATTAGCCATATGCCCAGAAGCCTAACCCGAAGATCCTCTACGAAACATCCTCTAGAACCAGCCTTCACAGCAGAAAGGTATGACAGAGGCCGCTTCAACCAGAGACTTCTAAAAAGTATGATTACACACCACCTTTCCACCATAGCAATACATAGCCGGCCACATCAAACCACAGTAGACTTTGCAAAGTTCTTTGCACGTCGCGAGTTAGTCATCAAATTACCTTAAAAGTTTGATGATCGCCCTGAAAGTTACAGAGCATGGCAATCCCACTTCCAAAATGCTGTCAGAGGCTTAGACCTTACATATGGTGAAGAGATAGACCTCCTGATCAAATGGCTCTGGAACAAGACTGCTGAGCAAGCCAGGCAGATCAGGACAATAAATATAAACTACCCAGAGACTGACCTTAAAATGATCTGGGAAAGACTTGATGAGTGTTATGGCTCTGCAGAAGCAATAGAAAGTGCACTATTCAAAAGACTTGATGGGCTTGTTAGGTATTTTGGGGAAGCTATCAGAAATGTAGGGAACTAAGTGACTTGCTAATGGAGCTTCAGTTGGCCAAATCAGAAGGGGATCTACAAGGACTTGCATTCGTTGACACAGCCAGAGGTGTCAACCCCATAGTACAAATGTTACCGTATAACCTACAAGAGCAGTGGATCACACATGGCTCCAGATATAAAAGACAATACAATTTCCCATTTCCCCCGTTCTCTGTTTTTGTGGACTTTGTGTGCCAAAAAGCTAAAACAAGAAATTATCCTAGTTTTGACTTTACACTGTCATGTGCTGCTCCCACAGGCCTTAACCCTCGCAAACCACCGGCAGCAGTACACAAAACTAATGTGACTCCTCCAGATTCTTTTCACAGGTCTGCCAGGTCCTCTAACTCGGAGACAAAGATCCTGGTAAGCAGTGTCCCTTGCACCACAAGTCGCATCCTGTCCTGAAATGCAGAGCCTTCAGAGAATCCATGGAGGACCACAAAGACTTCCTGAAAGAGAACAACATCTGCTACAAGTGCTGTTCATCGACATCTCACCTTGCCAAGGACTGTAAGGTCAGTGCAAAATGCACAGAATGTGACAGCTCAGATCTCACACACACACACAGCTTTACTCCCTGGGCCATCCCCACGGACTTTACAACGCACTCACAACACAAGTGAGCATGGTGGGGAGGAAGAATACACTACTACAATTATACCAGAGATCTCTTCACAATGTACAGAGTTCTGCAAAGGAGTCATAGGTGGCAGGTCCTGCTTCAAAATCTGTCTAGTCAGAGTCTACCCAGCAGGTCAAAAAGACAAAGCAATTAACCTTCATGCAATTCTTGATGATCAAAGTAACAAGTCTTTAGCTAGCTCAACCTTTTCATATGTTTGGCATTAAAAGCCCCAGCATTCCTTACTCCCTAAAAACTTGTTCTGGAATAGTGGAGACGACAGAGAGGAGAGCATCTGGCTACCATGTTGAGTCTATTGACGGACAAACATCTGATCCCCGATCATAGATTTGAAACCCCAACACCAGATGTAGCAGTTCTCCACCCACACTGAAACGCATAGCGCATCTGATACAACTTGATCCTCAGGCACAGGTAATCCTACTTCTTCGGAGAGATATCTTATGAGTTAGCAAAGCCAGTGCTCAGATTAATGGTCCCCACAATGCTCCGTATGCCCAGAAGTTAGACCTCAGATGGGTCATTATAGGGGATGCCTAGGATGCATGCACAAATCTCTCTGTTAACAGCATGCTTACAAGTACACTAGAACAGTGGTTCTCAACCTGTGTAACCTCAGGACCCACATTTGTCCTTGGTCATTAAGTCGTGACCCAAGTTGCACTGCAATGGAACGCACGGCATTGCGGTACTGCGCATTCCGATGCGGGCAATAGAACTGTGGGTGGGAGGTGCATTTGGGGTGCCATTCAAATGAATGGCAATGCAATGCACTTCTCACACCAAAGCGTAGGTGCGATTGCGAAGTACAGTGCGTTATTCGCACGGGTCTGTGCGATTAACGCACTGTACTAATGTGAATGGGCCCTCAAAAACACACAACCACAATCTCACACACACACATACACACTCCAACATTTTTTAAATTTTTGTTCTTTTTGTAAGATCCAACCAGTCTTTCTACCTTATGAGAAATGAAGTGGATCCTCAGCCTGGGGTCCGGTGTGGGCTGCTGTGCTGTGATGGATCTCCATCCATATGTGCAGTGCTTGTACAGCTCCCTTGCATACCCTGTAAAGGTGCCAAGAGCCAGTATGTTACATCACTCCGGTCCAGGCACCTCTACAGGACATGCGAGGGAGCTGTAAGCAATGCACTTATGGATGAAGCCCACCCTACCTCAAGCTGACACTCGGTGCTGGGCAGCATATTTTGAATGGCTGTTTGGCGCGAGAACTGACAGTGCTGTGCTAGGGGGAGGCAGAGGAGCCTCTCACCTAGAAAAGTGGAAGGCACACGGGGACCCACTGAACACTCTGCTTTTAACCTTATTGGTTAGACAGGTTTTTTTGCATGTGGCTGGTGAGTGTGCCTGGAAACTTTTTGCTGTTCCACTGAACATAGATTCCTGACCCAATTGTGAGGCACGACCCACTAGTTGAGAACCAAGGGTCTAGAGCAGTGGTTCTCAACCTGTGCAACCTCCGGACCTACATTTGTCCTTGGCCATTTAGTCACGACCCAAGTGGGGCGTTCAGGTGCAGTCTACAGGACTGTGGGCGGGAGGTGCGTTTGGGGTGTCATGTAAATGAATGGCAACGCAAAACACCTTCCACACCAAAATGCGCAGTAGGTGCGATTGCGTGGTACAGTGCATTAATAGCATGGGACTGTGCGATTAACGCACTGTACTAGTGTGAATGGACCCTCAAAAACACTGACAGACAGACACAACCACACATATAATCTCACACACTCACAGATATTCTCACACACACTGTGCATTGTTTGTACAGCTTCCTTGTGCACCCTGCATAGGGCTCATGTGGGAACTCTAAGCAATGCTCCCTTTTGGCCATACTTCCTGCCCACCCCACCTCAAGCTGACATGCAGGGCCGGGCAGCATATTTTGAATGGCTGCTCGGCACGAGAACTGATGGTGTTGCGCTAGGGGGAGACCGAGGAGTCTCTCACCTAGAAAAGTGGAAGGCATGTGGCGACCCACTGAACATGGGGTCGCCACCAACTTTTGGGTCATGACCCACCAGTTGAGAACCAAGGCACTAGAGAATGGACATCCCTCCCTTTTCCAACCATGCCACAATCAGTTCCTCGCAAATGAGTTACCATACGCTACCCAATTGCCTTGTCCCTTCATAGGCCTCCCCCAAGTGAAAACCTCGCCTGTGACAGTGACCAATACCATTTAGGGTGCACAGTCTTTCAAAGAACAAAAGAGGAAAATCAAGTGGCAATGTCTATTGAGGACAAACTTTAGAAATAATGGAAAAGAAGTCTTGGGTAGAGTGTAGGAAGTCTCGAACAGCCTCATCTGTTCTCCATATTTCACACCCATATATGCTCCTGTACCTTCTACAAAAGTACTCAGCCAAAAACTTTGCATATTTTCTGATGCTTCTGTCAATAGCAGCTGTTGCCTCCTTAAAGACTGTAGATGTTACAGCACAATGCCACGTAGGATTTGTCATGGACAAAGCAAAACTAGCTCCACAACCAGAGCACACTATCCCTAGATTAGAACTTTGTGCTGCTGTATTAGCTGTCCAGCTAGCATAATTTATTACCTCGGAAATAAACATTGACCTCAAAGATGCCGAATTCTACACTGACAGATTTACTTCTCTGAGTCCTGATGACCATTGTCACTGGGGCTGAAAGTGAAGAAAAAGTAAAAAATGTTGGGGGATAGAGGTGACATTTTCCAAAGGGGAAACTACTTCCGCTAATAGATGTCTACAAGGCGGTTTACAACCTTTGTAGATAATTTCTCTCGCTTCCTGTTGTGTCTGCAGGACAGGAAGTAATTGGAAATTTTTTTCATGGGACATGATTGGCAAAAAAAGTTATAATGGTTTTAACTGTTCCCTAGTCTGTGCAAAATGGGGGGAAAAAAAAGTTTTGGTTTTAGTTCTACTTTACCTCCATAAAGAACATACACCACAGACAAGAGTCCAGCTTTTCATACTGATTACTATTTTTAGGTAGCTTATGTTTCTATGCAACGAAAGCTGCTAAGCAAGGCAAATTTAGAATTCCATTACACGACAATTTGGCAAATCTGACATTAAGACTTCTTCTGTGGTTAGATATCACCAACAGGTCACATAACATTGAATCTAACAGTTCTTTATCAAACATTCTAGTGTTCTCTCTGTATATTTCAGATACTACCCCTGCAGCTGTCTAGCAGCTTCTCAGTGAGACTCCTATGTAAAGTCACAGAGGGCTGTGTGTCACGCTCACCTATACACACAGGTCTGTCAACACAGCACACGTATGTTTATTGGCTGCTTACAGCAGGTGAACATTTGCTTCCTTGATATCACCTGCCAGTACCTGCAAAGCCTTTGTTTTACATCCTCCCATGGACTGACAGCTGAGACAACACCAGGCTACTTTCCCTTAAATCCCTATTTCATGAACTATAGCTCCAAACGGCACATTTTAAAAGGTGACATTAGCAGTTTACGTATGAACTTATGAACTATTTGTATGAAAGAACCAGGAGGATAAAAGCAATCTCCACAACCCTGCTGGTTGTATTTAATGTGACATATAGATTATAAAGTAGCATTCTCACCTTTACAAGAGGATCATACTGAAAGCATTGTCTAATACCAAAAATACAATTCTGCACTGACAATGCTTGCTTGTTGTAATGTATTCAAATACTATATGTAAATGTAACCAGCAAAATGCTCAGCTGTATAATACGCTGGTATATTTATATTGAAAGGTACTTGGTTATGGTTTGAGCTATACAGCTGACCTGTTATCGGTGACCAAGCCTCACTCAAAAAGTCAAAAGGTTATGTGCTACAACTCTCAACATGTTAAAATGAAAGTTACCGCCTTTAAAGAAATGCCAAAACAAAACAATTCACAGATAAAACACACAAGTATTAGCCATAGGAAACTCTCATAGAAAAGTTCCCTTATGGGTCTATTCACGAAGCAGCCGAAGGATCTAGCCGTAGCTTCGGCTACAGGACCGCTTCGGTTCATTAGAACTGAAGGGCTGCTGTATATACCAGCTAACCAGGGACACTGATCTCCAGACAGCAAACTCTCCCGGGCACTCCGGGAGTCTCCTGCTCCCGGCCGCCCAGGATAGAAACACTGCTTTTTCTTTTTTTTTCTGACACGGAGCCGTGTCAGAATAGAAAAAATAAAATAAAAATGTTTTGACCATTGGAATGCATTGGTTGATTCCTATTGGCTATTTCAATTTGCAATAGCCAATAGTAAACTAGCATTGCACCCGCCCTCTGCTCATGGACCTTATGGAGAACTGCAGCAGAGGGTGGGTGCAGTGGTAGTTTACTATTGGCTATTGCAAATTGAAATAGCCAATAGTAATGTAGCAATGCATTCCAATGGGCAAAACATTATTTTTTTTTTATATTCTGACACGGCTCCGTGTCAGAATAAAGAAAAAAATACAAATCAGTGTTTCCCTCCTTAGCGGCCGGGAGCGGGAGACTCCGAGTGCCCGCAAGATTTTTTTTTTTACGGCAGCAGAACCGTAAAAAACGTTTTTTTTGGACTTTTTAAATTTATTTATTTTTTTGGACTTTTTAAACTATTTTTCTGTTCTGCTCGGTCCCTCTGAGGGACCGAGCAGAACAGCCGAGCCGAATGCCGCCCAGCGGCTATTCACTCACTGCTGTTCGGCATCTATAAGAGTAGACCGAACAGCAGCGAGTAGCCTGCCGGAGGTTCGGCTCAGCCGATCCAGATGTTGGATCGGCTGAGTCAAACTTCTGCACTTCGGGTCGGCAGAACATGCTGAGCATGTTCGGCTGACCCGAAGCCACCCGATATACGGCTCACTTCACAATCAGCCGTACCAGCCTGAAGTGAATAGCCGAACAGCGTTCGTCTCACTTCACTTCAGGTCGGTCTTTCACTCGGCTGCCTACGGCAGCTTAGTGAATAGACCCATTAATGTTCCATGCTGCAAATCCTTGATGCAGCTAAGGGCTTTTCTGCAATACCCAAACAAAGAAAGTATCTGCATTGTTCATATGAATCATTTAGATGTTTTTCATTAGCTCCAGTTGACCGTATACACGCTTACAATAGCATTGCTTGTACACCTACATTACAGCTGGGAACAGATTTGAGAACTTCTGTGTCGGTACCTTCTGGAGGTTATTATAACACAAACAAAAAAACATTTGAAATCCCGGCAGCAGGGTAAACATCACCTGTAAATGTACATAATGTTATGTTAGGTACATCTGTGTCTTATTTGGCAATCTGCAACAGTACATATATACATTAAGCTTTCATTGTAAAGATTAGCTCCCACATTAAGCTTCAAATAGCTGATGTTAGAGGTTCGTTTGCTCTACAGTACAGAAAATGGTTGGTTTGGCCGCCAAAAGCTAGGTACCGTGGTGGGGACTTCACTTCCTGTTACACATCCAAGTCTTTACAGAATACACAGTGGTGTAGTGGTTAGCGCGTCTGCCTTGTAGCAGTGGGGGGTCCCTGGTTTGAATCCTGGCCAGGATTCCAGGATCACTACCTGCAAGGAGCTTGAATTTCTTATGTGGGTTTCCTCCAAGTACTCAGTTTCCTCCCACACTCCAAAGACATGCCAGTAGGTTAATTGGCTCCTGTCTAAATTGGCCCTCATATGTATGCATGCAAGATAGGGACCTTAGATTGTAAGCTCCTTGAGGGCAGGGACTGATGTGACTGTGCAACTATGTATAGTGCTGTGTAAATTGTTAGCGTTATGTAAATGCCTGTAATATATTCTTTTACAGGATTTATATAGCAACAGCAGTTTGCGTCCCACCCCCATTTTCCTTATGTCTACCTTTGGTCTTTCTAGATTTTAACTTGAAGACCAAAGCAAGAATATAAAAGGTACCCATACACTGTACGATTCTCGTACTAGAATCACGGGAAATCCTGGGCGGGCTTGCGATGATCGCAAGTACGATCTGCCTGTCCAAGATGGGCAGAACGTACGTTTTTTTAAAATTACTTTACAACCATTGCAAGACTAAGGTCTTGCGATGGTTGTAAAATGTATGGGCACCTTAAGTCTTCTGGTACCAAAAGAGGAAATGATATCCAGAGCCACTAATCAAGCAATTTACTGCAATAATGAATCATGAAATCTAGTTGTTGTGGGTTCCTTTGTTACAGTTGTAATAAATCTCCTCTTTACCTTGTCCTACCTAGGGTAGCGATACATAATGATTTACTAAATCTGATTAAGGCATAGACAAGAAAATAACATGACAGTAACTTTTTATTTTACCTAAGAAAGGAAAAAAATATTTTCTAAGGTGATGAGCATTGTATGATCTTGGTAAAGCAAATAGAACTCTGGATGAGCAGGCCCAATCCAATGGTCCTGAGGTAAAGCAGTCTAAATTCCACACAACACTGGAAACAAGGTTTTAATGGAGAGTGCAGAATGGTAAGTGGTGCTTCATTAACAGTGGGATGGACAATAGTAATCAGGACAGAACTAATTGGCATATTGTGCAAGGCTTCCATAGACTGGAGCTTGTCACCTGTTTTGCCCAGAAGGATGTACATTATGTTACCTGGTGACACACACAAATAGGTTGAACAATTTATTTGCTTGATGCGTTGGATAATGGATGGGGAAAAGTGGGAACCTTAAAATAAATCGGCAGGGTACAGTGGTTTGTCAGTGTGATTTTCTCAATAAAACATTTGTGTTCCAGTAAACAAAACATTTAAGTTATTAGAAATCTTTAACACAGATAAAAAATAAAAGGTTTGTACAAGCTAGGCCTATAGGTATATATAGCCAACATACATTTTTGTGAAACAAAAAAACACTTTCTGTACAGGAAATGTTTATGTACAAAAACACCAGAGTTACAGAGAAGTCCAGAATGCCTTTGGTAGGTCAGGCAAGGCCGCTGCATGCTCTGGAGTGGTAGGGACATAACAGGGAGGCACAGGGTGGACTAAGTTCAAGGCAGGTGTGCAATATCATGTATTCAAGAATGATGACATATTTGGGCTGTCTTCCTGAGGCAAAATAGGGATATCGTAAAGATCTACCCTGATACCTGCAGATCCAGGCCTTTGTGACACACAAAAAACTAAAATGTGTAGGGAACACACAAAAGAAGCATTGCTCCTCCACAGCTCAGGGAGGGACTGAGTCGGATGCCTGCCACTGGGAGCATGTTCACTCCAATGCCATGCAAACAGAAGAAAAGCTGGCCGCACACAGGTTCTGCTGGAATAGATGTGGTGGACCTTGGGCGGGGCATTGATGTGGTACTAGCTTCAATAAACTATCCCAGCGGAACCCGCTACGGCCAGCTTTTCTTCTCTTTGTATGGACTAAAAAAAACATGTGGTCTATGATCGGGTCCTACTTTATTTTTGCCTCCATTTTAATATACATATATACACATACTATTCTGGGATTCACAGCTAGTTGTACAAGATTTACTGCGGGTTGTTTGAATTTGGCCAAACAAGTACGTACATCCAAAACATGACCACAATGTAATCTAGTACAGACCGAGGTTATTAAAAATAAAAAAAAACTAACCTTACATAATGGCATATTATGACCATTTAATACTTGATTTAGGCTGCAGTGTAAACCTCCAGCTACTTTGGTTCCCTAGCAGCCATACTAATCAATATGTGTTCAGTTCAAACACATTAGGTGTATAGCGCAATGCCAGTCTTAAATTGGCCATACCCCTATTGATTATCTGCAGGTTTTCTATGGTCAGATGGAAAAAGTACAACAGATTCCTCCATCTACGCTAAAATGTGTGGATGGAGGAATCTCACACTGGGCCAAGCTTCAGTATCTTGCTAGTTGGCCCAGCTGACTCTTAAAACACCTGAACAGTGCCTGCATCCAATCAGATTTTTCAGGTATTTTGACAGCCAGCGGGGCCAACTAGCAAGATACTGAAGCTTGGCCCTGCGGGAGATTCCTCCATCCACACAGTTTAGCGTAGATGGAGGAATCTGTTGCACTTTTTCCATCGGACCATAGAAAATCTATAGATGTATGGCCAGTTTTAGGTATGTAAATGTCTTGGCCCCATGAGCTAAAGTACAATGTTAAATTTTAAAGCTGCACCAACAGGTGCTCTATATGCAATTAACTCAATTAATCTTCAGCAGCAAGATGTAATTCAGTAGTCCAAATTACATTATGTAATGTTGGCTTCTGATTGGCAGGTAGAGCTGTCTGTCCGAAGCACTCACTTCTCATGCACACCTTACTATGAAAAGTATTGAGCTGCATTGCGTCAGTGGAGTACAGTAGAGCAGATACAGTGGCTTGTAGACTTAACTCTGTACTCAGGAGGTGGCATCAGAAATTGACCAAGAGAACCCTTTAACCTATGCATAGGTGTTGACATGTGAACAAGAAAGTTTACTGCTGGCAGGTCACCTTGGGTTCAACAAAGCAGCCATGTGACAGTATTGTAGCTCCTTACGTCTACTGACAAGACACCTCTTTAGTAAAATGGTCACTCCCGTGCAGCCTGGAGCCCTTGGATTAGAGGTAAAATGACATAATTACAAGGGGTGGGGGTAGGCACTGGATCACGGGCCAGGTCTCACTCTCACCATGGACTATTATGCGAAAGCATTAGCTACCATATAATCTCCAAACTTTTTTTTATCCCTAAAAAGATGTATAGGAACAGTGCTTTCACTATTTTACCATGATTTTGAAAGGAAGGTGTGATGGGGGATACCTCTTGTCAGCAAAGGGCTTTTTTCTCTACCCTAAGGCCACTCCTATGTCCAGAGCCGCAGTAACATGGTTCTTATGCCCTAACATAAACACATAGAACTGTGGCAAAGGAGCTTTAGAGTTACAATAAGCACAAAAGCTTGTGATGTGTACCATTTGCTTACTGACCAAAAGGTGCATCCAAAATGAAATGCAAACACAGTGAAGAAACTCTACTAATGGCTAAACAACTTGTGTTTTGTCCAGTTTTACTCTTAGGGTCTGTATATACTTGGTCTGTAAAAACACTGATCCCCATTGATAATCTGAAATCTAGGACCTGTAAATCAAAGCAGAACAGCCACTTACAGCAACGTATGTAAACTTTCCTGATTTGCTTAACAGTCTTGCTTGCTGCAGCTCATGGGAAAGGAAAGACAACAAATATTTTGTATTTACTGCCAAAGCACAGTGATCAGTATTACAAAAATATAATTTTATGAATGAACACTTTAAAAAGGAGAACTATGAGGCGAGTGAAAATCACTCACCTCATAGTTCTAGCCGACGTGTGACAATGAAACTGTCACAGGTCGGCTCAATAGATCGAACACACACCGTTGCTCGCTCACTTCTCGATCCTGTCCCTGCAGAGAGCCGTGACTGTCACTCCCCTCCCCTCCAGCACTGACCTCTAGATGGGAAAAGCCAGCTGTCACTCACGCAGCTGGGTGGATCCAGTCAGTAATGTCGGGATCCGCCCTGGCTGCTGCGTCTCAGCTACAGCTCACGGTATACTGGAGCTTAGGGTGATGGGAGGACGCTAGTTTGTGTCCTCCCGTTACCCTTAGGAGAACTATGGGGAAAAGCCATGACCCCCATAGTTCTCCTTTAAATAAGCAGCGTGTATGGGTTAAACATACAATAAATATGCTGTAAAGCAAGCTGGAACCCTGAAGTTACAAGATTAAATATTCTTAGTATCGGGGACATTGTTCTCAGAGCTGGCCAGATATGCTCATCACCAACACAGAAAAGAGTACCATCCAAAACAAACTAGAAAAGTTAAAGTTCACCTGCTCTCACATTTGTGTGAGCAAGGGCTACAGCCTCGGTTAGTTTTTTATTGCTCAATAAATAAAAGTTTCAACCAGCACTACCTCTTCTGGGGTGTAACTCACCATCAAATGACAGGTGACTTGGACCCTGGTGGTAGGATGTAAAGTAGTGATAGCCATGTGCTCCTTGGCCATCAGTGCTGCTGTCTGAGCTCATCATTGCTGTATAATGACATATATGTGTTTTAAATCATCTTTGGTTAAATTATTCATTTAAAACTTGCTATGCTATATTGATGTACTCGTTCATTATTTTTTTATTGCGGTCTGCGTAATTCTTTGCAGTCTACTCACTTCCTGTCTCAATGACACGGGGCATTGCTGTAAAATAAACAGCAAAGTTATACCATATCAATGCCCCGATTGTCACCAGGAAAGGAAGTGAGGGAAAACCTCCCTAAGTGGGTAATGGATAGTGATAAACAGGTTCTAACTCTTTTCTACAAAATAAAAAAGTGTCTTAGGTTCCACTTTAACCCACATGCGTAGCAAACAGAAATATGTCACTCCACTAATGTAAAGCCAAAACCTTTTGATAGGAGTAGGGATGTCAAGTTTTTAATGTTAATTATGGCGAGGTAGATTCTGCCCTTCTATTGGTTTTGGTGGCTGCCGTCACAAAGAGTGGTGGGAAATGTACTATTTTAGTCATTTCCAGCACAAGAGGTGATTTCCCTTTCGCTTCCTCACTTGCACAGATAGGACAGGAAGAATACTCCCCAGTGGAACTCACATTATCCAAAGAAGAAAGAAATGTTTTGGCCACACATACTTGTTAAGCATCTCTTTGGAAATAGAGGACGTATGCTCCAGCTATACCTATAGTCGGAACTTAGGCTTTTTTTCCCCAGTTTAAGCTAGAATACGTAATGGTTAAAACCCTGTAGCTTTTTTGACATCTGTGTCTTGATGGAGAGATTTCTCTTCACTTCCTTTCCCAGACACAACGAGAAATTTGAGATCTCTCCAAATTGGGAAGACAATGGTCACCAGAGCAGGTGTTCCCATTGGAAGATTTCTATTCATGTCATGGATTCCCCATTACTTTCTGTCCTGGTGAGAACAGTCTCCAAACAAGTAGAAAGGAAAATCATTCCAGTGGGCATACAGATGACAACAAAAGGCATGATAGAGGTTCCAACTGTTCCATAAACTATTCAAAACTAATAAAAAGTCAAATGGTTAGAGATCCTGTCTGATTGTACATATTTAAAAAGGTCTGTTTGCATAAAAGGTGTTTTCTTAAATCAGCAACCTTAAGTGTATTATATACTCCGACAGTGAGATCTGCCTGCCCTAATTTCCAACAAGACAGTTTGGTATATTCCTCCTGCTGCATTTTCCATAATATAAAATAAAAAGACAACAGGAAGCGTGGAAATTCAACATAATGGCCACAGCAGGTAAGCAGACCCAAAACCTCAAGTGCAGAGAACTTGCCAATAAAGGAAATAGAAGATATTGTTAGCTTGCTTAACCACACAGCACCTACCTAAAATTAAAACAGTTTTGGATGGACTAGGTCTTAAAGCCATTTTTTTTGTTTTGAATAGACTGGGGAATGGTTAGAACCCCTGTTAGGCTTTTATTGCTGTATGCGTCCCTGTTAAGGCGATTCACTCTATTTATCCTAGTGATAAATCTCCCCAATGGGATGCAATTAATAAAACCCCTGGCAGGTATTTCAAACACTTCCCCCCACCTTTTTCCAAACTTAAACAGTTTTTGCTTTAGATATACTTTAATTGGTAGGGCTGCACAGGTAAACTATTCGTGCTCCCAGAAAGCAGAAACATTTGTGCAAGCATTCAGAGAACCCATCACTGCATCTAACGCAGTAACAATCCGACAGCAGGCACCTCATGTGAATGTATGCATTTTTAATGAAAGTGCTTCTGTCCATCCCTGTGACCCCAGGCTTGGGTGTGCACTACATGTCAATTTCGACCTCCAGCGGGCATGAATGGCCGTGTCCTGCTTCCACATCAAAGCGGTTACATCTCACACCGACAGGTGGATAAGCCTATGCTTTTAGTTGAAGCATGCAGTCATGTAGCTCTTGGCATCAGCTAGAGGTTGAGATTGCCATACAGCACCAGCCTGGGTCCTGCAGAGTCCCTTTATGCAACACCATGTGTTGACTATTCATGATTGGTTTTTAAAAATGTATCTAAAGCCAAAACATTTTATTTAGTTTTGGATAGAGTAGAACTCCTGTCAGGGTTTGCTGCTGTTCAGGGCAGAGTTGGAGAGGTTTCACGTTACTTCTTGTCCCAAGCACAACCTTTTCACCAGACAAGTGAAGGCCGCTCTCTAAAGGCAACACAGAAGTAGAACAGGATTTTTGTACACACCATAAAATCCTATTCTTGGAGTCCATTGAGGAACAAAGGAATTCATACACAGTTGGATTGTACTGCCACTTACATGAGGCCTGGACAATGGCAAACAAGAAACAAATGTTGGCTAACCCCTCTTTTACCTGGCATGCATTAGTTTGTAGCATACAGTATCAAGAGCATGCACATAAACAGAAAGGGTAGGGACCTGTGTCCCTCAATATGATCCTCCAAATGCAAGGTAATGTGTACTGCCTCAATAAGGGCCTCATCCACTTCTTGTAATTCTGAGGTGACATCAGAAGACTGCAGTGCCACAAAAACAGTCTCATCAGAGATGGACTGTTGGGACTCTGAATCTCAGTGAGAGATGGTCATAGCCTGTTCTTAGCCCTACGAAGGTCAGAGATAGACTGTATAGGGAAAGGTGCTTAAGCGTACTTGGCACCTTTGCCATCAGTGTCTGTGCAATTCAAATGCCAATTTGCTTGCCATTCAATACTCTGAGCATTAAAACCAGGATTTAAAGGGGTTGAGCATTTGATGACTCTTAAGCAAAAATTGTTCCTAATGGTGTTGTGCATTCCTCACTACTCTGGTCAATGTTCAAACTCATATCAGTCAACACACTGCCACAGAAAACAACTACCTCTGTGCATGAAACTATGCCACTTTATCTAGGTGAAGGCATATAGCATATAGCTTGAACAGCTAAATCGTAAATTAGGACTATTAAAGATTTTGGATTAATTTAAAACCGGTAGGAAGGGAAGGACAACATTGTTTTATATGTAACACCAGCAGCAACAGACAAATCCAAAAAAGACTGCAGTGTGTGTTATTTCAACTGCCCCACATTTGGTTAGTGATACATGTGTATCCACAATAAAACTGATTGTATAGCAGCACCCAGAATTTCAGTTACAGATGTGTATACTGCCTAATAATTTCCCTAATACAATGATGTCAAAGCAGGCTCCTACATTTTCAAGTCTACAGAACAAAGATATCCAAATCAAGTATAATTATCTGCAGTAAAATAAGAGAACAGTAGAAAGACATTACCGGACCGTTGCCTGAGCCCCACCATATATTTTCATATATAGAACACTGACAAATGTGAGTACGTGCCCCACTGCACAATTTCAGTGAAATTTATACGGAGCAAGCATTACTGTAGGTAGACAATTATGACCTTTTATTAGCGGAATATTCTTTTACCTAAGCTCTGGCAAACAGGTGATGACTTTCTTTTGTTAATCTACAAATTCCAGCAGTTAGCAAAACATGGTGACAGCATTACAAACGCTTACTGGTTACTTCATTTATAGACATTTCACTGTCCTAAAGAGGACAAAATGATTGTATTACTTTTTAAAATTTAAGCAATGTGACTAGGCCTTGACTGCTATTGTGTATGACGTGGTTCTCAAAATTAACTTTTAGTTCAAAAGCAGAATAAAACCACAAGAGTCTTTGCTCCTAAAGGTGTCCATCATGTTGTATCATCTTTGATGGTAAGAAGATGTTCGTCAAATGAAACATTATCAGTTATGTTTTCCACAGTACGTTGTATGTCCCGCTGAGTCTTGAAGGGGTTATAAAAAGCTGACTGATGCAACCGACACTGGTTTATTGAAATAAATTAAACGCTTAAGGGAAAATAAGACCAGTGTATGGGTGAAAACATACTTTGAGATAAAGGCTTGGCAATAAGTCTTGTTCACAGGGGATCCCTTCAGCGGCACAGGTCTCCAAGCAACAGAGGATGCCTATAGACACTCCTGCTCAAAACACTGGGGAGATGAGCGGGACAGGAAATCACATCACACGTTTCCCATTTGTAACAGTCATTGCTCCAAAGTAACAACTTCCACTGCTTGCCCATCCACTGTGACTGTAGAGTCAGATATCCTTGCCGTTACAGGAGCCATGGCAACTTGGACGGGTCCATTACCCTGCGTCAGGCTGGTCACCACCGTCTGATACATGCTGACAGGGATTTGAACTAGACCTGGAAAGAGACAGAAAAATGTTAGTACTGATTAAATAAAATTACAGGAAAGGAAACATCACTGAAACCCAAAAACCAGCCTTCAAAAACCAAATATTATACAATAACTTGATTACAGCAATGAACCTTCCCCAGACTCTGCCACTTTCTTCTTCACAGAGTTGTGGAGATAGAAGGCAGGGTTATAATACAGAGTGTGAGAACAAAAGTATGTATTTGCGTGTCAGACAAAACACATTCAGCACATTTCTCCTATACATGCATATTTTTCTGAGATTTGTCTTTTTTTAAATGCTGCATGTACAGCAAAATACCAGTTAACCCTGCCAGAAATTTGGTGTGCTTGTAACTTTCTATGCTCTGTTATTTCATGGCCCAGGTCATTTAGGGCTTGTTCACACCGAAAGCGGGTGTGTTCCAGAGCGGTAGCTGGTGGAACGCACCGCGATCGCTGAGAAACTTCCCCACGTGTTTTGGTGCGGGAGGGGGCGGGGCGGTGCATTGAATTCAATGGCACAGCTTCCACACCCCCAGTGCGATCGAACGACTGGCAAAACTTTGCCAGCGTTCCGTTCCACTGCAAATGCAAAAAATAGGGCAAGCCCTTTTTTTGCCGGGAGTCCGATCGCACTGCGGACGGGGGGCGTGGAAGTAGTGCCATTGAATTCAATACCCCCTTGAATTCAACGCCCCCTCCCGCCCCAAAACGCAAGGGGAAGTTTCTCAGCAGCTACCGCTCTGGAACGCACAAGCTTATGACTACAGAACATCTCCATAACATGGGGGAGGGGTTAGGTATTCTGTAGTTTGCATCACACATTTCCTGTCCTATGGTACCAGCGTTGCTTCTCCACGGGAGGCAGTAAAGTGATTTTCGAACAGGAAGTGTGTTATCAGGGTCACCAGGAAAAAATCCTGGAAAGAAAGCCAATACTACAATATATTACATTTTTGTTCTTGGGTTTACATACCATTGAAAGGCTGACAAATCAGCTTAGCTATTGGTACTTGACAAATTCTTATTTTAGGCATTAGAATATTAAGAAAAGCACATTCCCTGTGTTGTGAATTAACTTGGCATTTTTATATATAGGGCATTTTTCATAAGTGAAAAAAAAACATAAAAATGACACTCATCATAGGCACAGCCATATTAGAGTAGTAGTCAGATAGTAGGGCCTTAAAGAAGCCTGTGCGAGAGAAAAATGAAGACGGTCATAACTGACATGTCTTTATGGAAATGCCTGGCTGCGAAGTTGACCTGGCATCAATTTGTTTTTTTTAGTTACTGACCTGGAAGAAGTACACCAAATGAGGCATTCTAACGTCATAATAAAGCCAGAGACAAGCAACTAGTATTTTTTGTTGTTGTTGTCAGTATTGGTTTCCTTTAACGAGAGGCATTAACCATTCCCTGGCACAGTAAACCCAAGTAAGAATTTACCAGCCACTGCAGTGGTAGGGGATTTTTCTATCTGTTCGTAGGAGTAGCTTTAAATATTAACAGATACTGATAACATTATTTACATACATGTATGTATGGATGTAATAACTTAAAAAGCTTACAGAATATTTGAATAACCTTTCCCCTCTTTATAGTCTGACAAGCTGGTACCCTGTATATCTTTAAGTTGCAATGGGGAATATGAAGAACATACATCTCATCATCTAACAAGTTAATATAGATTTTTATATTGCTTATGCAGAGATTAAAAAAAAGTGACACTAATAGTTTGGTTTGGAAGAATTCACAATTTTAAAATTGTGAATTAAAAACGAAGAACAGTGCAAAGTTATATGCCATAGTGGCTGTTAAAGTTTATGAGTGAAAAGCTCTTTAGAATAACATGACACTGCAGAATAAAGATTCATATTGTGTACACCACAGATTATTGCAGTACCTTATGATATTGATGACACTGGGGGCGAGATTCAGTGTGTGTTGGAGAGACGTGACCGTCTTTTAATAAAACTGAAAGGGTCTTAATCCCCCACTTTGGATTATGGACATGTGCAGACTAGATTAGCCTAATCAAAGCCCCACGTCTGACCAGATGCTGTGTCGGGACAATCAGAAACCTGATTAATACTTGTCAAGGGCTTAATCGCTCCACTGTCTGTCCACTGAGCTTTAATACAAGGCATTGCTGCCCTGTAGGCTGTCATTGTTCCACCGTAGGAATGTGCAAAGTGTTTTTAAATACAAGACATGAAAGTGCTCAAGCACACACTGGCTGACTGAATATGAAGCAGTATAAGGCTCGATGGAGTGAGTCTACTTTGTATGTAGCATTGATCCTTAAAATGTGTATAAAAGGGGACAAATCTAAAAAGTTACCTGGTCTAGCAACACAACCAAAAACAAATAAGTATTACATGACATTTATGGGGCTGAAACATCAAAATAAGGCCCTTGAAAACAAATGGTTATTTGTCTGCTCACTCATTCAGCTTTAGGAATCATGCACACAAATGCATGCATATGGACATAGAGTAAAAGACACTCATGTATTTGCAGCATCAGGGAGCGCCACCTGCTGTGTTTTTCTGTCCATAGGAATGTATTTGTGTTTAGCGCTTGGGAACGTACGGCTGTGCCCCAGTAAATGCAGGTACCAGCATTTACACGAGTATACCCACATAGTGTTTTTTGTTCATAGATACCTGGAGCCCCTAGGCACAGCAAAAACAGGCGTACACTGTATGCCAATATGCCTGTATTTGCACATGCGTGCATAAGCCCTTCAATGTGCTTCAAAACATACAAAAGTATATATGCCAAGGCATGTAACTACATCTGCACTAACAGTTTTCTCATAGTCCCCCTGCAGTCTCATAAATATTTGTTCAGGCTGCCATTGAAGTCCACCTAATGTAGCGTCATACGATAGTGTGGTAACACTGCTGTACTGTTCCTGAAATTAAGAGCAGAGTTGCCGCTCATGTAGGTTGTCCCTGCTTGCACTACAGATAAATAAAAAAATGTTGGAGAGTAGTTATCAGCATGGTCACTGCTGATTCACAAGTCTGTAGCTTATAAATCAACACATGGCCACAGCTAGTCCTGCCCTCTGCTTTCTGGACTGACAGCACCATCTCTGTTGCTAAAAACCCTCCCACTGTGAGCTGCAGTGTCTGGGAGGGGGAGCATGTGAGACACAAATGAAGGAAGATTTGACTCAGTCAGGGAGGGTAAGGGAAGTTTATTCTTACTTTAGGAGGCACAGAAACTGGATTTGGTACTTGTTTAGACTACAATATAAGAGTCTTAAGTTGTACTTTAAGTCATATTTCAGTTACAGGTAGGCCAATTCACCTTCTTATTTCTTATGGTTACTCCTGTGGCCAGATAGGTTTGTTCCGGCCCATCTTTAACCCTCATTTCTCCGTCAAAAAAAAAGTAAAAAAATTGTTGTTTCCAGCCCTCCTGTTGCATCCTCCTTAATATAAAACAAAAAGAAAATCCAAGAGACAGTGACAACTGTGCAAATCCAGGAACTTAAAACACACGGGGAACATTTATCAAGCAAATAAGTGACATAATTAGTTGCAAATCAGGCTGACTCTTCTTCAGAAAAGTATCTGCCTGGCCTGTCTGTGTGTCTGTATTCCTGGGCAGCCAAGTGTGACAAAGTTTTGAAACAGATTTATTACTAAAGATGCAACAGATTTTTCCCTCTAAACAGACTCATAGTTCAGAAGTGGTTGGGGTCAGGTTTTCTTGTTTTGTTACAGTGCTACTTCAGAGCAGCTGAGGAAGGAATTTATTCTCATGCTGTACCTATTTGATACATCTCTGCTTGTTTAGAACTGCTTTGATATGTGACAGAATTGATAATCCTCTTCCAGAAATCTTACAGTTGGGGTCCCCCAAGAGACACAACAAAATACTGGATGACATAACTTCCCACCATCTTCTAAAAATGGAAAGATTTGTTTGTTGCGCTTTGACTCTGAAAAGAAACTATTGCTTTCCACAAAAAAATCCAATGCATTGCTCCTGCTCCAGACAACTGAATATTTACCTCTCTGGCAGGTGGAAAGTCCAAATTCTGCTCTCTTCAACCAGTACAGCCTCTGGCAAAGTCTTCAGCATTCAACACTTCCAGGAGTGTTGAATGCCTGTGTCCCCGTGCTGCGGTTTCTTTTACTAGTCCCTAATGAATGTTCTGCAATGAGGGTTACACTGAAGGCACTTTCTGTTTATGTATATTTTCATCACATGCTTCGGACGAATTGCCCTGGTTTGTGACACGTTTCCAGGGCCGAAATCTAGAAATTTCCACTGCTGATTTGTTTTGGACAGTACAAGCTGTCATTCTTATCCATGGTTTGTTAACTGATTTAATCATGTTAACTTGGATATCCGAGCATCTGAAATGCGCCTGTTTGTTTCAGGTCTGGTAACTCCCCCAAGACGTGAAGAGAGGAAAAGTATTCCTTAGAGCAAGTATCTATAAAAAAACAAAGCCGCAATGGTCATGGTAATTCCTATATTTCTGTCAGAAGTAAACGTGCCAATCTGGGGCAATTCAAATTGAGCAGGTCCTAATAGTTCTTTTTAAGGATGCACCGATACCAGTTTTTTGGTATCGAGTATAAAAGTACCGATAGCTAATACCGGAACTTCCAGGAGCATGGAGCCAGCTTCCCAACCATGGAGATTGGCCGGAAAGCCGGCTCCGTGCCGATTGGCTGGTAAGCCAGCTTCCCTGCCAATCAGGAAGCCGGGTGGCCTAACTTCCTGATTGGCCGGGAAGCTGGCTCCATGCTGTTTGGCAGATTCAATGCTGATTGGCTGGGAAGCCAGCTTCCCGGTCAATCAGCATTGATCCAGCCAAACAGCATGGGGCCAGCTTCCCAGCTAATCAGGAAGCCGCCACATGGCTTCCTGATTGGCTGGTAAGCCGGCTAAATGTTGCCTCTTGGCACTGCCGCTCACAGGAAATCTCGCTCCGACTGGAAGTTCCAGTACCGGGGTAAGTATCAAAGCATTTGGGAGAGTACGAGTACTCGCCCAAATACTCGATATCTGCACGGATACCGATACTAGTATCGGTGCATCCCTAGTTATTTTATTAGGTATTGTAAGGAAATAACCAATAAAATAAAAACATTTCAAGTTTAAAGCTAAATTATATAAAGCTATATATATATATATATATATGCAAATAATTTGCATTTCTGTCCATCCAGTTTTGAAACGTACACAGCTCTGCAACACATGCTGTCCAGCACGGTAGGAGACATGATTTTCCTCCATTACACTTAGAGGTCGTGTCTCTTCTTTAGCCTGTGACTGTACAGTGAAAGGAGAAGTAGTGCACAGCTACTTATCCCTTTATCGCTGTCTTTTAGCACCTTGTTAACCAATGAGCGCTGTAGCACAACTGATTGTTTTGTTGTGCTTCTACCTCTTCTGTACAGGGATTGCAAGAGGTCAATACCAAGTCAATGTTTGCTTTAAAAAAATAAATTTAATGATTTAGTAATGAATACATGGCTGCATTAATTTGCGTGTTTGTGTACACACACGTACATCAGATTTTTTTTTCTTCCATTTGCAATATGTCTGCAGCTATTGCAGGTCCTTCTGAGCCATTCGAGATGAGTAAAAATGAAATCCCTACTGTACCCTGGGCACGGTTCCAGCAGTAGTAACAATTGATCAGCAACCATTACACACAACCCTCCCTCTACCAGCAACAATCCAGCAAGGCACCGTGTTACTATATACTGCATAACAAGCACTGCCTGGGACAGGTCTGCAGTGCGGAACAATAGGCTTGATTCATCCGGCTATGTTCCTGCACAGCTGTTTGCTGGCTCTGGATTACTGCAGTCACATGAGCTGCTTTACAGCACAGCAAGCTGTCAGGGGCTGGGAAGGTCATGAGGAGGAGAGGGGAATCAGGACAGAGGCTTGCTCCATCCACTCCGCACTGCGGTATACTGGGAGGAGGACAGGCAGATCAGGGCCTGCTCCACACCCATTTCACAAGACCGCAAGTCACGCTGCAAAAATACAATCCCATTGGCAGATTAACCTATTGTAAACTGCACAGTCTATACATCTGGGCGAACTCGAAAATGTACACATTTCCGTTGGCCTTGAATATTTCAACATTACCTCAGAAAATCATACATAGAGGTGCAGCCCATAGATGTGTTATATTCAAAGGCCAATAATCTGCAAATAAAGCATTTCACTACAATCTGCATTGTAACAAATTGTTTTATAGATGATCTAGAAATATCAGACATGGAAGAGTTATCATTGCATTAAACAACTATACTGCCAAAATCATCACTTCTAAATGTATAGCTGACGGATGTAGCAAAGTTTGTTTGTTTTGCTTGCTGAGGTGTCACAAATTGATACCCAAACCCTTCACAGCACAGAAGATGACTTCACACCCAAACCTTAGTATCCTATTATTAATGTCATAGTTTAGGTCTCAGACAATGTACCACTTTGATAAAGGAACCCATGTTATTGCCTATCCACTTCCTCCAACCCTGTATCCATCATCTAACAAACCACTGCAATGACTAATACAGCACATAGACTACACGTCTCTAATTAAACTTAGACAAAAGCAAAATAATGTTCATTGATTTCCACCAAACTATATGGAATTGTGTGGAGCCAATATTGTTTGTTATACACTACTGCCACGCTGCACAGCCAGAAAGCTCGATTACCTCCTGAACAAAGGTCATGTTGTGGATTCATTTTTTTCTTTTTACGCATACACTGGAGACAGAGAGGAAACACAGAAAGCATATTTGCTGGGCCAGAAAATAAACATGTCTCACCTCTCTGGGTTTACATTAATGCATAGCTGTATAAATTGCAAAATTGTCTTTAAAGATGAACTCCAGGCAGACAAAAATACATTAATGCAGCTCTGTATTCATTAACTAGATTTTATATATATATAAAAAAAAAAAAACAGAAGTAGTGTAAGTCCCTTAATTTGATATATACAACTTGCAGTCCCTGTAAGGCAGAGCTTAGACTGGGAGAGGAAGAAGCCGCACAATAGGCCCATCAGTTGTGCTGCAGCAATCATGTGCATGATTCTAATCCAGGGCGGGTGGCATCCAGGACCTCTCCCAGCATTCAGAAGAGGATGCAAGTTTTTCTGCATCCACACCTGCTTCGCCTCCCACCCTCTGTCATGGTGCCTCAGTCACGCTAAGGTGGACTCTGTAAGGTAGAACTCAGACATGAAGGGGGGGGGGGCTCCTGATTTTAAAGGCTGGCCTTCTGAAATGAAGAGAGGCTCCTGATGTTAAAGGGGGGAGGGCGTTGAGGGACTCTGATGTGAAAGGGGGAGGGACTGGTATTCTGATGTGAAAATAGAGGCTCTGACATGGAGGGGACTCTGAAGATGTGAGGAGGGGTAGGCATTCTGATGTGAAAAGGGGGGAGCTCTGATTTTAAGGGGGTAACTATGATGTGAAAAGCGAAACCCACCTTTGTGTGGGTTTCTTTTAAAATCCATACCAGTCCCCTATCTTTTTACTTCCTAGACTGGGGTGTCTTGAGATTTTGCATACCATTTAAAGGGTGTCAGGATTGAAAAAAAGTTAAGAGCTTTTTTAGCAGTTTATCTGCAGTTGTGTTTTACCTAATATTGACCAGGGAAGTACTCTCTTAAAGCAGACCTTTACCCATATCTTTAAAATAAAAACAAAAACACACCTTTAGAAATGTTTAGTAATGGCAATCTACAAACACATACTTCTAGATAATTGCCGGCTTTGCATACCTTATTTCTATTTTCTTTCCCAGTCTCCTGACAGTGGCCATGTTTACCAAGTGCAGAATACTAGATATCCTATTACTTCCTGGAACATGTGACTAGTACATGTGACCATGCACATCATTTCAGGGGAGAAAAATGCCTTTTCATGAGATCTCCTGAGATTACAGATAAGATTTCCCAGCAGTGCTCTGCTGATGACAAGGCAATCCCAGAGTGCATTGCTTTGGCAAACTGAAGTCTTTTTGCCCTTTCAAAGCAGGAAGTGAATGCTCTGCAAGTGTAAGTATTTCAAAATCACAGCATTTTACACCGGACATGCCTGTGTTATTAATCATCATACATAGAGGGGTGCATTGATAGAATTTGATTTTTGACTGTAAAGGTCCGCTTAAAGGTCATAAAAGATTGATGAATGGATCACAAGTCACAGTTTTTTTAAATAAAATCTCTTATGGTCTTACAATGGTAAAGTGAGCACAAAACACCTATAGGGCTTATAATATGACAATACAGCCGTAACTGCCGGTAGGTCATTTCAGCAGCGAATGCAGTCATTTCTTGACATTTCAGCTGCGGGGAGTGGGGTGGGCAGGGGGCCTAATACATGTAAAATAATGAGGAAACTGGGATTTAAAATAATGTCAATGATTATAAATTATTGTATGTGGCCTATCTAAAACGTCTTCTGTAGATGCAAATAAAATCAAGCACTTCATGTGCAAAAGAAATCTCGCGATCAAAACTCCCTTAATATCTGGTTTATTCTTTACCTGAGCAGAAAGAACTCAACTGTGCAGGATTCTGTACGACAAGGGAGCAGTCCTCTGGGATCGCTGCCAACTTCCCTTTCATATCATATTACTTTTCTTCTATGATAGCTGCTATCTATTAATTGCTTACAGACATATGATGTTCCCATGTCTGGGGAAGGGGATTGTCTATTTTACAGATTTTCTTCCGAATCTTGTAGACTATGTAGGCCAAGTCGTCTTATTTTCCTAACTGCTTATTTAGTGTCTGCAAGAAATGTAAACTAATCACCTATCCTCTGGCAAATTGGGTGGGGGATTTAAAGCCTCATTCTGCTAATTCCCTGTAAAATCTGCTATTTTTAAGCATTCTCGTGCCTCCAGTACACCCTCCGCTAATTTGATGCACATGAATAGGAAGGCACCATATCTATAGGCATAATAGGGTAATGCAAATAACACCGACAGCTGGTAATATGAAATCCCCAGTGACTTTTAAAAGGTGTATGTTTCAAAGCCACCTGTCAAAAGCGTCGCTTAAGAAGTGCAATCCTTGAGAGTTTAGAAGGGCATTCCACAAGGACATAAAAAAAAAAAAATCTAGTACTAGCGAAGTCTATACTGGGAAATACAAAGGCTGCAATCAACCTATGAAACAACTGAGACACCTAAAAAGGTAACATGCATGAAACAATGAAAATGGCCATAACAGTTAAACAATATGAATGTGCATCAATCTAAGCTTAGAAAACCAAATTACAAAACAGGATACCAGCACTATAAACTTGCCGCATATAGTATAATCTCAATATATGTATACAAAAGAGTCAGATCAAGGCAGATGCTGGACAGGTGCTTTTAGCATACATATGTTAAAAGCTATGACAACCTTTTTTGCTATTATCAGACATAGTGCCCAAAAGTACCCATCAAGTTTCAAAATGTAGAAAGAAAACTGCATTCCAAATCTTTTGCTCACTGGAAAAAAAAAATGCAAAGAAGCTACAAGACTCAGTGCACAATGCATTATGCATTTGATCACTTTAAGTGTCTTAAGTCAAATAATGTTGCCAAGTTGCAGGGATCTTATAACATGTGTTGATATAAAAGCCAGGTGTTTTGCCCTTGTAGGGCCACTTGATATCCAGGGCCAGGCTTTACACAGGACTTCAAGTTGACTCTATGGCCCACCCCTTCCTGGAACTAAGCTCCATATCCTGTCATTTAACTGTCAAATGCCAGAGCCTTGAAAAGTGAAGGCTCCAGCATTTGATAATGAATGAGCTCCACATGGATATAGAAAGTGAATTGAAAACTAATGAATGCACTTCAGCAGTTGTTAGCTGAGGCATTGTAGATGCAAAGATCACTTAAATGCCAGTGGCCTTGCATCATACTCTGCTCTCATTTTGATTAAAAAAAATAAACAAAAAATACACTTCATTAAAAAGCTTGAAAGTAGCTTTCCATCTATTCTGCCAAGCTAAAGCAATCTGTTCTTGGGGAAAACCCTTTCCTTATAATTTTGTATACTGGAACGGCACAGCAGTCAGTGTTTTATCTACCTCCGAGTGCCTGTTTGACATTAACCCAATGCTAAAAGCTGAAACCATCATACCCCGACATTAACATCACATTTATAGGCTATCTTTAAGTTTCTGACAATATTCAGGGTGTAATAATGCCAAAGACATGCTGGAAGGTTAATTGGCCCCTATCTATGTATTGGCCTTCGCATGTACGCATGTGAGATAGGGACCTTAGATTTATAAGCTCCTTGAGGGCAGGGACTGATGTGAATGTGCAACTATGTAAAGCGATGTGTAAAATTTTCAGCGCTATATAAATACCTGGAATAATAAAAAAAAGAAATATGGTTCGATCACAATCCCCCTACCCTTACCTGAATCACAGGGTTTTTCTCCCCACAGACTGGTGTGGATGTTTGAATTTGGTGCAGCTGTGTGTGGCTCTGTTCACACAGTCATGCCACCCATTCACAGATCCTTTGACAGATCTATGAATGGGAAAACTACCATGGACTTACCGTTCTCAATGGAATACAATTGTCTATTAATTTTTTCCCCAGGTCCATGTTTCTGAAAGTTTGTACCAAGGTAATGACATGGACGGAAGAAAGAGTCTGCAGGAGCCAGAGCATTACACCCGTGATCTACTGATTGCAGTTGCAATGCTATACTGGCTCCAATATAAATACTAATATTTTTTTCTTTTATGAAGAAGTGTTTATTTTTTTCGAAAAGGTGAAATTTCTTTTTAAAAAGAGGATTAAATAAAACTAAATAGATGTTTTTCACATTTGCTTGGAGACCATTTTTAAGATTTAGAACATTTGCTCTTAGCCAAGTAACACCCAGTGTACACAAGTCATTGACATGTTCTATAGCATATTAATTTCAAACGCAAACAGCACAGAAAAAAGTATGCTTCATCCATAAAATGGGTGGTTCAGTTACCTTATGCCATAATAAAAAAAGATCTACTCAGCTAATGGTTCTTCTGGGGTAGTTCTGAGCCACACCTATCGCAGCCTTCTATGCTATAGCTTTACAGACCCCGATACGTGCCATGTAATATGCCGGCTTTATTCTAGACCTTGTTTCCATTTTATTGTGGCATCACACACAGACAGCAGAGTGCTGTGCACTGATCTGCTTTGTGAACTATATTTAGTGTGGGTTGATGGGCAGAGAAGGACAAATCATTAGCAGAGCTGATCTAGTTCTTTGTTAGACAAAACATTTATGCAATTAGTTTTGACAGAATGCTTTCATCTTTATGACAGTAGATACTTTTACTAGTGTTTTGGTTTGGTTACTGATCCCAATGTTAATGAATCAGAATAGCAAGAATTAGCTTTTAAATTTCATATTTAAGAGTATTGACATTCTAAACTGAACTTAGATTAAAAAAAACCTCATGATTAGCTATTCATTTCCTATCAGCAAAAATAGTGGATTAATTTGTCAAAACGGTCACATGGGAGGCTGAAAGTCACAAATATTCTTCATAGGGGTTACTTTAGTATTTGGAAGATGTTTAAGGTTAGGAATTACATTTTTAAATTGGTCATCTTGGTAGAGGCAGGGTTTTGTTTCCATATGTTGGGGCCTCCAGCAAGAACAATGAATAGCAGTAGTGACATTACCAAATCGCATTCAATCTCTTGAGACTAGGATTTAAAGGCTGCAGTGCTGTAGATCTCCCACTACAGAGTTATAGCTATGAGCTGGAGGCACAGGAGTGCCTAGGCACCCTCACATACCAGAAAGTGCACTGCTACATTTCAGGAGGAATTCAAGACAAAGGGTTTTTCAGGGTACTGCTTAAGCACACATTTCTAAATGTTTCCTATAAACACAGCAAGGTTCAGGTGAGGGTAGGATTCAAATTGACGTTAGCTTAAGGGGTCTATTTATAAAAAAAATTGCATAGCTCATTTGTCCAGTGAAACTGCAGGTACTGTGTGGCTTAACCAGCGGTTGTAAGAATAGGGTAAACGAAAGTTCTTGGTGTAATTTCTCTTCTGGTTGAATGTCCTTCAATAGGTTTAGTCATAAACAACAGCGCCATCTTGTAGTCATAAGGCAGTATTTTCCCGATTCATTCTGTTCTTTACATAATAAACCTATTAAACAACAACAACGGACCAGAAGAGGAGGCGCTACACCAAGAACATTTGTTTTTGCCTTATTTTCCCAACAGCTGGTAAATGTGCATAATGAATATATATGCTGTTTTGCTGTGCATACAAGTTATGCAAATTTGTTATGCACAGACCTCTAAGAGCGAAGTAGATGTGGGCAAGTACTTTACAATTGATTGTACGGCTGTGTGCTCGTGGCACACACAAATATTCTGTATTGATTTGAATTTTATATATTTTTGGCACTTCTCACTAAAATGGAAATCTGGAGGTCTTGACATTGTGTGATTAAACTACAATCTCTCAAATGGACAGAAAAAAATTGCTATATGGAGATGACCTGACCTTTTGAGGTTCCGGGCTAAAGGAAAATACAGTACAATGTACCCTGTCTGTTATGACTGAGACCCTTAAATGTTTTGTTTGAGATATGAGCATCCTGTTTTTGCACAGGTGATATATGACATTATGCCTTTGGGGGTGATATATAAAAAAACAGGAGAATGGGGAGGAAAGCTTGCCATCACATTTAGTCAGCTGAGTTATATATCTGAATAAAATTGGAAAGACACTACATCTAACATGTGAAGTTCAGTATCTCTGATCACAAAGTTTTTATGAAATGACTCAAAACTGTGGCAAGCCTTAGGGGCCAATAAGTTTTTTTAAAGGGTTACCAGTGCACGTTGCTATGAGAAACCACACTGCTTTCACAGACAGTAACAGAGTGAATAACTGATAAATAGCCTAAAACACTCAGCACATGAATCTAATTAATGAAAAGAAAGATGTCTTATGCAATGTTCTATATGACAGCAGTAATAAAAAGCTGCAGGCTAAAACTGCTCTTACCATTGGCATCTTGTACACCAGTTAAAGCTCCAACAGCTGCAGCAGTTTCTCCTGACAAAACGATCTGACCTCCTCCCTGTAGTGTGGCTTCTGCTAAGGTGGCTACTGCATGAGCCGCTGCTTCACTATAGTAAACCAAAAGAATTTAAAAAAAGCACATAAGGCCAGATAATAATATATTTGTACTCACTGTAAAATAATTTTCTTGGTATTTAATAAGGGATAGAGGATTCAGAGACCGTTGGGTTATACTGCCACCTAAAGGAGGATTTGGACATTGGCAAACAAAAAAAACAGTGACCAGCCCGGTATAACCTATCCCACTCACAGCATGCTCGTTTTGTAACAAAGCAGTGTCAAAAGCAAGACCCATTTCCCTCAATGAATTCCAAGAAAAGGATTTTACAGTTAAAAAATCCTTTTTTTCTTTTTCATTCATTGATGGACACAGGAGTCAGACATTTGGGATATTCAAAAACAGTCCAACTGAAGGGTGAGCAACACAACACACAAAACACTAACAGACCCACTAAAAAAACATCAGAAAATAATGGGGTATTATCTGCAGGTCGAAGAGCTGCCTAGTGATTTTACACCCAAAGCTGGTGTAAGTTCATCTGGTAGAATTTAGAGCATGTATGAACAGAAGACCAGGTGGCAGTCTTGCACATCCGGGAAATAGTGGCCTGATGCTGAAAAGCCCAATAAGCAATCTAGTAATGTGTGCCTTGACAGGAAAGGGTAGGAACAATAATATTTATGAGCCACCAAGAAATGGTGGAGTGAGAAGCTGATTCACCTTTGCAAAGGGAAGAGAGAAAAAAACACGAGAGAGAGAGAGAAAAACAAGAGAGAGAGAGAGAGAGAGAGAGATAGAGAGAGAGAGAGAGAGAGAGAAAGAGAAAAACAAGAGAGAGAGAGAAAAACGAGAGAGAGAGAGAGAGAGAAAAACAAGAGAGAGAAAGAGAGAGAGAGAGAGA
>NW_017306294.1:688642-698481 GCF_000935625.1 Nanorana parkeri | reverse complement strand
AGAGAGAGAGAGAGAGAGAGAGAGAGAGAGAGAGAGAGAGAGAAAAACACGAGAGAGAGAAAAAACACGAGAGAGAGAAAAAACACGAGAGAGAGAGAGAGAGAAAAAACAAACACGAGAGAGAGAGAACATGAGAGCGAGCAAGAGAAAGGGGAGTAACCCTAATAAGTTTGAAGGGCTGTTTCTAAAGTGAACCAAAGGCACCCTGCACAAAAGACTTAAAGAGTGAGTCTAGCAGCTTCTGAAACAAGATTGTAACCTCAGAGAACTGACTGTTGATTGCTGGCCAAGACCTTATTACAAAAAGGTCAGGATAGACCCATCAAAATATTTTCTAGGATGAAAGTTTTCCTTGGTCCAAGCAAAATAAGTCTTCCATGTGAGATAGCAGATCTTCCAGTAGGTGGACTTCCTATCTTTTAGCATCATAGGAATCATGATTTTGAGGCCTCTATCTCTCAAGTCCTGGGCTTAAACAACCATGCTGGTAAAAGCAATGACTGAAGCAGGGTGGTAAACCGGTCCTTGGGGCAGAAGATCTGGGCAATCTGGAAGAGCCCATAGAGCGTCTGTCAGGAATCTGACCAGGGTGGTGTACCACATCCGCCTGGGCCAGTTCAGAGTTATGAAAATCAGCGGAATGCCCTCCTCCTCGATCCTGGGGAGCAGACGAGTAAGGAGTTACACAAGGAAAAGCATAGATCAAGCTATACTGATCCTGTGGAGCAGCAAGTGGATCTCTACATCTGGAGACAAACCTGTCCAGCACGTTATTGAACTGATTCTGGCTGAGGAATTCTGCTTGCCATTTGTCCATGCCTTGAATGTAAATGACAGACAAGGCTGAGACATAAAGTTCTGCCCAAGAGCGAATCATTTGTACCACTTCTGGTGCCTTCCCAATGATTAAGGAATGCCACTGCTGTGGTACTGATCCAATGTATCCTGATCGGATGAAACACCTGTCAAGATGTCCAGCGTTGTAGGGACTACCAATTCTCCCGATGCTTAAGTGTTGATTAGGAGACAGGAATTTGCAGGTGTCCAAGTCTCCTGCACCAACAAGGTGTCTAGATCTCCTCCACGGTCTGTCAGGTATACCCTGGGAGTGTAACAAGACAAGCATAGGGGCTACAACGTTTATAAACACATGGGGTATGGACAAGAGGCCAACAGATGCTCCCCCACCCACGGAAACTGTGGGTGTTCTTTCATGCCAAAGAGGACTTGTTTGCAGGTGTGGAGGACCTAAAAGCTCAGGGTTTGCAGTTGAGCTGCACTACAAGCTTAAGTTTAGTCTTCAAGGTTGAAGCCTGGAATTAGCAAAAGGACCTGGAAGATGGGAGACAAGTCTCTTCCCCCCTCGAGGCCTAGGATTCCTTTGCAGAGGTAGACGAGTACCTTGATTCAGGGTTCCCAATGCAGCTCCAAGGAGATATTGACCCTCAAAAGGCATGCACAGAAGACAGTTTTACATGCCTTCTCTGCAGACCAACATTTTAACCAGAGATTTCTCTGCATTTTCACTGACGGGAGATTAATTTGAGAAATGGGGATCAGCATGATTGGAAACAGGATCCTTTTTAAAACGTTTAACCTATTCCCCTAATGTTTGACAGGCTAACATCATAGTCAAGGCAACTTGCACAGGAGGGCTGCCAGAGAAAAGGCTTTCAAATGAATCTCCAAACTTTTATCTATGGGATTATTAAACACTGGTGCATCGTCAATGCTTTATTTACACGTGACACTGCTGGATCAACAGTGGAAATGGCCCACTTTCTATTAAAAGCCTCTTAAAATGGATACTGCAAAACATTTGGGCGCCATGAATAGTTTATCTGGAGTTTCCTAGTCTCTGTGTAGGACATCTTTAAGTAGTACGTGCACCGGAAACTTTTTTGAAGTCTTAGGGTTTCTAAGGGATCCCATACCAGTAACAGTGCTGGTAGTAGCTAAAAGTGGTTCTTTCATCTTTAAAGGCTACATGCACCACATCAATATGAGATGAAACGGTCTCTCTAGCCTAGGAACTATGGTAAATGCTTGTGACTTCTCACGGAAGATATCACCTGTCAAGCATTTTTTTTTCCCGGACTCTTCATCAGACAGAGGCTGTGCAGGAGAATCAGATCTGACAATCATTCTGTAAGGAAAGGTGTTGAGTCAGCAATCAAAGTAGGAATTTGGCCAGGACATCCTGCACAAACGCAATGAATGCCACCCAGGATAAGGCTAAAGCTAAGGAGGGAGCCATACCCGACAGAGCTAAGGAAGACTCCAGAGGAATGTAGGAAGAAAAGCAGGGGACAAAGTTGCAGACTGTTGGTGCAAGGCCCTTAAGAGGGAACACTGCAGGCCTCCCCGGAAATGTTAGTGGCTTGTGAGCTGGTGGGACCTGATACAGCAGGACTGCTCCCCTTATCCTCTGGCGTATGACATGTTACACTGCTTGCCAAGGACAACTTCACTCAGAATACCAGGTAAAACCTTAGGTACTCACTCACGAACCGGCTAAGAGCAGGAGAGGTTCAAATGGCTGGAGGTGACATGGTCACTGCAGACGACAACAAAGACACAGCACTCATCTTCTCTGAGTTTTAACCCTTTCTGTGGAAACTAACAGAACAAAATGGAATAGTAATGGTGCCCAACAGTCCTAATAAATGAAGTAGCTCCTAACAGTCAGCCCACACGGTCTACTCATGAATGAGGACTTTAGAATTAGAGTCACACCAAAGGCTGTGCCACGGCTCTGGGCCTGAAAAGTGCTCTGCGACTAACTAATTACACAAAGATCTCAAAAGCGCTAAACACAAAGCACAGTACCTGAAGTTCTCATTCCGGGAAGGCACTGCAATCGTCCACTCCAGTGGGGTCTGGGTACGGACTCCAAAACCATTTCTGAGGATATGCTGATTCGAATAGCTGCATAAAGAAACTAGCTCAAGCAGAGTGTAGAGATTGAAGAAAAAATAATCTTAAGAAAAAGGAGAAAAAAAAAACATGTCCATCCTCTTAGGACACTAGCAAAAAACTGAGGCATGCTGGGAGTGGGAGGAGTTATACTAGACTGGTCTTTTTTTTCTGTGCTTGCTAGTGCCCAAATCATCATGTATGCTGCAGTATAACCCAAATGTCTCTGAATCTTGTGTCCCTCAATGAACTAGAAAGAAACATGCTTTTCTAGCTCAACTTCCCCTACCTCTGACTGTTAATTTTGAACTAAGACTGTAACAACCTCACATAGGATTCTGAGGAATGTACCAACTACAAATAACTAACCAATAGGAAAATATTAACACCAAGGTTATACATCAGATGAATATTAAGGTGTTACACAAGCCAACATTATGCAACTTGCACTCACCAGTAGCAGGCATTACTGCTAACCCTATTAGAGTATGTTCATGTTTAAATTGCTTTAAGCAAAACACATTTACTAGTCCCACTAAGCAGATTTTGCCTCACTTCCTAGCCCTATATAAGCACCCGAAATACAAGTGTCACCAGGTAGGGCAATGAGTGGGACATCTCAGAGGGAAAACAAACAGCAATAAAAATGGGATTCATATTCTAACCCTTCGCCAGTCTACCAAAAAAGTGTTTGTTACAGTATCCCAACTGAAAGGATTTCCCCACACTTCCTGTCATGGCAACAAGTAGTATGGGGGAATATTCCTTGTGGAGATACAGCCAACAAATAAAAATCCTGACAGAGGATAACTATCTATGGTGATACATATGCATCAAACAATACAAAGTATGGACACAGGCAGGCATGGTGAGGTACACTTAAATACAAACCTTTTGATCTAGTAGGGAGAGAACCATCTCACCACTGGCATAAGATTATATTACCAATTTGGTATACCCTGTTCACCAGGCTATATATTTTTACTTTATACAACTCTAACACAATCTTTAACTTAACTGTGTTTTGTTTAAAGACTAAAATCAAAGATAAAGCTTGCCAAAATTTTGGTAATTCTTCAAATTTCTAAATGGCCGTGCACGCTGGAGTGTAGCCAAACATTTCTGATCTGCTCATTAAGAAAAACTTGTATCTAAATTGCCTGATGAGAGCGCGTACACACACACACCTCTCTCTCTCAGTTTTCTATTTGTCAAAGCAGATTGAGAGGAGGATTTTCTTACACTCCATACACAGGCTGGGTACCCGGAAAATACTTCTAAAATGTACCTATTTAGGAAGACAGTCAGTGTGTATGTGTGGGCAGCTGGTGGATCAGCTACTTTAGCAAAAATTTGCACAGGCTTTCAACATTCACTCGTAGTCAAGCATAACTGACATGGCTAGGAAACTCACATAGTTCCAATAGTTTTCCACAAAACCCTCTGCTTAATAAAGGTCACCTCTTTGCTTCAGTGGCTGCCTGTCACATCAGCTAGTGAGCATAGAAGGCTGACCTGCAGGTTTTTTTTCTATTTCAAAAGGGAAATGTCAGGGGTCTATTTAGACCCCAGATATTTCGCCGCAGCCCCCCCAACAGTAAAAAAAATAAAAAAATAAAATAATTCAAAAATAAATAGAAAATGATAAAAAAAAATAAAAATTTAAAAAATAAAAATAAAAAAATGTGTACAAAAATAAAAAAAAAGCACAACCCCTCCCTCCCCCCACATAACATACACATATTGAGGTGTACGCCATGCACATGCGCTGCAGTGCGTTGTTAGAACGCATCGCAGTGCATGATTTTTTTAATGTATTTTTTTCTTTAAAAAAAAATTAAATTAACTGTGGCAGCGCATGGCAAAGCTTTGTGACGCATTGCCATGCGTTGTGATCTTTGTGTTGCAATAAATATACGCCTGTATCATTTTATCACAACACACACACCAACACAGCGTGACAACAATTTTTTAACACGTTGCTTATTTACAGTTTTGCGTACCGTAATTTTTTTACCTTTTCGCAAAAAGGCGCAATTTCAAATTTGCAAATATTTGTTATTTATTAACTCAATACAGTTTTATCTTTTAGATTTAGTCAGAAAATTATTATTTTTTGTGCGCTGATACTGATTTTAGTGTGTTTTATCAATTGAATTGTGTATTTTTATCGGTTTAATATTAATTTGAGAAACATTTGCGCAATTATCGCAGGGCCTACAAATTTAGTATCACCATCTTTTTATTCTACCGGGCCTGCGCTTTCAGAAAATATATGGTTTGGGGGGTCTTTTACAAACGCTAGCAACGCAGCAGTTGAAAATCAAATCAATAGGAAAAAATTGCAGAAAATTCAAAAATGGCTTGGCCAGCTGATTTGAAAAATGTTCCGGAGGGCTTGGCAGCGAAAGGGTTAAAGGGTTAAAGGGTTGTTTTGCTCTAATTTAAGCAGCCTGCAGCTTATATCAGCTCATGTTAAGGAACTACATACATCCAAATAAATTCCCATATTGTACACTATAATTGTACAACCTTGCTTAGAGACTCTCTAGGTCAGTCAAGTGTAAAGATTGAAATTGTTTTATTATTTTGTATGCATAAATATACCTCTCTTATAACTCTAAAATCAATAGAAATCACCAGTAAATAGTATGCAATAGTAACCTGTGTTTACTGCATAAATTCTAACAGTGTCTTAATTAAAAGTTGCAATTCAGCTTGTGTGTAAAATTTTATTTTTTAGCATGCGGATGCAAAAGACTGGAAAAAAAGAAAAATTCTCCCATTAAAATAAAGGGGAGGGGTCTAGAATGGACTTTAGAGTTTGCTAAAAAAAAAAAAAAAAAGGCTCCTTTACATATTGCACATTTTAATAAATATTTCCAAGCCAGTTATAAAATACAAGTTACCTTCATCTTTAGCAACCTCTAGTGTCAAAGGCTGAAAAAGGTACACTAGCAGCCAATATTCTATAGGATTATTTCCAGCCTTTTCTATACAGAAGGTCTGTGCTTGTGGTGGAAGTACACAATCTAGCATGCTCTGCCAGCAGGAGTCGAGCCATTGGTTGCAGAATATGGGTATAATTACCTGTTTAGTGCCATGGTGACTGTAGCACCCGACGCCATGTCATGTGATGCAGCAACAGCAGCTTCTGCTAAGGAAGCAACAGCTTGAGTGGCTTCAGATGCTTGCGTTGTCTGGATGGTCATCTCCCCACCTTGAAGTGTGGCCCAGTTCTGTTCTACCTGACAGGATAAGTGTTGCATATTTTACTATATAGTAGATCTAGCGTTTCATATTAGACAATATCAGCTCCATGGTATGAATTGAAAACATAAATCACAAATAGCTCTGTGACCTGAGCTAATTTCTGGTACATATAATGTAAAGGTTGTAAAAAGTGTCTTTTCAAGTGCCCGTATTAGTTCTGTCATTTGGGCAACATGTTCACCGCTCATTTTCAGTAGAAACACACACAATAAAAAGGTAAGCTTGCATTAGGATAAGACAAGCAATTACGTACGAATGTCATTTTGTACCATTTCCACTATTTCACTGCGTTCTGTTCTTTTTTTATGGGCTTAAGGGCTTGTTCACACCAAGCGCGGAGCAGATCCGGACCAGAGCAGGTGCAGACCGGATCAAAACTGCGTCCAATGTATTCCTATGGTATTTTGACCTCCAGTTCACATCGCAGCGTGCGGATCCAGACCAGATTCAGACCGGATGAAAAAAATGCGGCAAGTCCTATTTTACCTGCTCTGGATCTGGTCTGGAACGCATCAAAAACGCAAAAACGCATGCAAGTGCCTGAAAGTCCATGTTAAACTGAATTTTTTTTTTTTTTTTAACCAAAACCGGCCCTAAACGCATTAAAAGCGTGTCTAAAACGCAGCACAACCCACTACACTGCGTGTGCAGATACCTGACCGGATCTGGTGTGAACAAGGCCTAAAAGGCAGTATATTCATTCATACATACCTATCACAACACAAAGAACACGAGTATGCAAATAGAAGCATCCCAATGAAAAACTGGGCTCATTTCACAGGTTTCTTTACATAAACATTTATGTTCACAAAGGTGCATGCCTTACCTCCCCATCGCTGACAGTAGAATAATTAACTTGTGCAACAGTTACTGTAGTTGGTAGCTCAGAAGCATCTGCCAATGTAGCAACAGTGGCACCTGTGCCCACCTGGAAGGAATGAACAAAGATAGAATATTATGTAGCTATATAAACAGCATAAGAGCATAATGTTGACGCCACAGTCGTATGGCCATATTTTTATGAGCTGTGTGCCATGGTACCAAAGGGCTTCAGAAATGTGGAAGGTGTTTGCACACGCACACACTCTCTCACACACACTATAGTTATGTAACATGGCCCTCTATAAAGCAACATAAAGGCTCCAGTAATATGACAACATTGGAAATAGGCTCATTAAAGTTGGCTGTATGAGTATGGCTCAGGTGCAGCCTTTCTTCAGAAATATGGGGCGAGTGTTGCACAGGCATAATGCCATATACCTGTGTTGCATGCTGCACTAGTCCTTTGCATTGTTCTAATAAAATGTGAAGCCTGAGCCAACAACCATATTAAAGAGGACTTAATGTTGTCACGTACTTACAGATTTTTTTATTATAGACCTCATATGAGATGGGTTATCACTACAGTGTCATCAAGCATTTCCTTACTTACGGTAAGCTATTTCACTTGCAGCGACACTTCCACTAAAATCCATCTTTGAAATACTGTGCTCCCTGGAAAGGAGATATAGAATAGTTTGCTCCTGCTGCCCATACCGCTATGTGAAATAATTAAAGAGAAATGGCCTGCTTAAAATCCTGCATAATCCAATACTTCTGGGATGTCAATTTCCTGGGCTCTCACCACACATTGTGGTTCCTCCTGCTGACTTGTATGTCGCTACAGGATAAAGTAACAAGGTAGGGCTGGTGGACTGAACCACTGAGCAGAGCAGGAGACCAGTACCTACACACTCTTGAAGTGTTGGATTCTGCAGCATCTTCAATGCCACTTTCCCCTTCATGAATGCAGAAATCAGCAGCATGGGCAACAGAAGAGAGGAGTATTCCATGTTTTCTATGCAGGGGATCATTTATTTAGAGCAGTGGTTCTCAACCTGTGTAACCTCAAGACCCACATTTGTCCTTGGTCATTAAGTCGCGACCTAAGTCGCACGTCAATGGAGCGCACGGCATTAGGGTACCGCACGTTCTGGTGCGGATGTATGAACTGCGGGTGGGAGGTGCGTTTGGGGTTCCATTAAAATGAATAGCAACGCAACAGCCTGGATCCTCAGCCTGGGGTCCACTGTGGGTTGATGTGCTGTGACGGAGCTCCATCAATATGCATTGATTATACAACTCCCTTGTGCGCCCTGTAGAGGTGCCGGGAACCAGAATGTGATGTCACTCCGTTCCAGGCACCTCTACAGGACATGTGAGGAAGCTATAAGCAATGTATGTATGGATGGAGCTCCTTCACAGCCATACCCCTAGCGCACCCCAACTCAAGCTGAAACTCAGCCCTGGGCAGCATACTTTAAATGGCTGCTTGTGGCGAGAACTGACAGTGCTGCGCTAGGAGGAGGCCGAGGAACCTCTCGCCTAGAAATGTGTAAGGCATCTGGCGACCCACTGAACATGGGGTCGCGACCCACTTTTGGGTCACAACCCACCAGTTGAGAACCAAGGATTTAGAGCATGGGTAGGCAACCTTGGCAATCCAGCTGGAGTGAACTAAAAATCTCATCAAGCATCTGCCTCTGGGAGTCATGCCTGTGGCTGTCATAGTCTTGCAATGGCTAATGGTATTTGTAGTTTCACTGCAGCTGGAGTGCAGAGGTTGCCTATTCCTGATTTAGAAGATTGACTTTAGCTACATCGCCCATTTAAAGACAACGGGGGGAATTTATCAAAACTGGAGCAGACAAAATCTGGAGCAGATTTGCTTGGCAACACAATAAGCTTCTATGTCTCATTTTCAAATCTCTTCAAACTGGAGAGGTGCCGATTGATTGCCAGTGGCAACTGCTCCAGTTTTGATAAATTCACCCCAATGAGTTAGTAAACATCTCATAACAGAGTGCTCCTTGTATGCATTCACAGATCATGTGACCACTGAAGCAGCTGCCCACAGTGTGCCTATCAAAAGTAAATTGGCAAATTCTACAGCCTCTGTTCTGTGGTTAATTATGAGCAACAAACCTGAATAAGAGATACAGTGCCATCTGGGTTGCTGATAGTCTGTACCACAGTCTGAGATGGCACAAGGTGAGCAATGCCATGTGCTGTTGCCACATGTTGTGTCTGCTGATCCTCAAATGCATATAACAGATCTTCCCTTCCATGCTGCTTGTAACAGTTTTTTACTATCGTTCTTAAAGCTTGCGTCCAAGAAACCTGTAACCAAAAAAAAAAAAGTATAAATTCCCATTATCATCATTGGAGTCACTGACCAATATCAATCCGTATTAATGTCTAACATCAAATCATTTTTTAAGCATCTGATAGTTGGAATATTACCTTAAAACATCTAATAAAGTGTGAACTGCTTAAAGGAGAACTATGGGGTCAGGGCTTTTCCCCATAGTTCTCCTTAGGGTAACGGGAGGACACAAACTAGCGTCCTCCCGTCACCCTAGGCTCAGTATACCGCGAGCTGTAGCTCCCTATATACTGAGCCTAGGGTGACGGGAGGACGCTAGTTTGTGTCCTCCCGTTACCCTAAGCTCAGTATACCGCGAGCTGTAGCTCCCTATATACTGAGCCTAGGGTGACGGGAGGACGCTAGTTTGTGTCCTCCCGTTACCCTAAGCTCAGTATACCGCGAGCTACAGCTCGCGGTATACTGAGACGCCGCAGCGGATCCCGACACCGATGTGGAGATCCGC
>NW_017306294.1:678336-688619 GCF_000935625.1 Nanorana parkeri | reverse complement strand
ATTACCTGTAAAACCACAAATCTTTTTGAAAAAGGGCGTAAGCATGAAACACATAAGAGCTATACCCTGTGCCATTTAGTAAAGAAAAACCATGAAGCACAATCCGGTTGTGTGGTGAAACCGTCACAGTCTTGGTGCAGTATAGTTCCATTTTAGGATAACTTAGAATAACTTACCCTCTGTTTTTGTTCTTCGGTGCGGACATCACTTCGAACATTTGCCCAAGGTATGTCATCAGGCCACCAGACAGGTTTACAGCTTTCTTTGCCCCATCCTGGTTTACCTCGACCTGTGGAGTATTTCAACATCTCTGGGATGAACGCACGTAACTGAGCCTAGAACCAAAAAGATGAGAGGGAAAGATTAGAAGGAATGCTAAAACTGATGAACATATTTTGTCTTTAAAATTAGCTGTAATTCCTAACTGAATAATTCATGTTTTCTAAAGCACTGCATATTATTAACAATTGCGATTTGTGCCAACAATATATGTTTTCCACATTTCTTTTTGTTCCATCAGTGTTGCTGATCTCCTGCAGCCTCTTTGCAGCCACGTCTGTCTGCATGCACTCAATACTTCGCTGAAATTCTAAAGGGCAGATCTCCAGATGGTGATAACAGTGGAGTGTTTGAGGAACAGCTATTCATACTCTCAAATGTGACCATTGCAGAAGCACAACTGGGAGACAGGGAATAACAGAGTGCTGTCACCCTATAGCAGGAAGTGTTTGAGCAAAGACTTTCATGGCAGGATCACCTGGCGCTATTCAAATGAAAATTGAAAATGTTAAACTATTGAAAAGGACCAATACATCAACATTTTAAAGACGAAAATTTGAACGTTGAAGTTTAAAGAACTGTAGAAGGCTTGTAGGACCACTGTAGATAGAATAGCGGTCTTTACCTACAGCCTGCTGTCGGGGAAAGGAGATTTCATTTTTGGCCTAAATGAAAAACATTGAACAAATAAGACATATAAAATGTACAATGTTATGCACCCTCAATTTACATATCTACTTTTTCATCAAATAGTTATTGGGTTTTAAACAGCATACATATGATTCTCATTCCATACCATGTCATAATTAACCAAATTTAAAATCAGTTCCAACTGAAAAAAAAAAGAGGCCATCACTCTGCTTGCAATTCATTTTCTATGCGTCTCTATCCCGCCTCACTGTATGTTTTACCTGATGAAGGGGATCCTTTGTGACCCCGAAACGTTCGTTGTTTTTTACCACAATGCACGTCAATAAATAGACGTATTTTGCAAATTTGGAGTGCCGGTGTCTCTGCTTTAGCTCTATCTTAACACCTGACAGAACTCCGTTTGCTGGCCTGAACACCTCTCCTGCTTGCCACCAATATATAAAAAAAAGCAGGCAGGCTTTGATACTCGTGCTTTGTCTGCAATCTGACTTTAGGAGCTTTGACATCTCTAGTTATTACACACAATTAAAATTAAAAAATGTAAAATCTTTCTATACAGAAGGTGTTTTATCACACAGTGAAAGGTGCGGTGAGCATAAGGCATTTGACCCAGCCATAAAACAATGGATGATAATAGATATCTAGTCCTTTTACCACTCACCAGCACCATTAACATTCCATGTTATATACAAGCCTGCCATTGGCACACACTGTTCCCTGGTTCTGGCTGGTGTAACTTTGCTCCCTAGGGTAACCGAGGAAATGCAAGACTGTGGAAAGATTACACAGCAGCATCATCTGGTGAGCAGCAGATGTGGATAGTTTAGATTTGTTATTTGCTCCTTCTAAATATAATGCTTCATTCACACTACTTGCCAGTTGCGCTTTTATGCAGAGATCTGTCTGCAAAATCTGTCCGTCTAGATGCTTTGTTTATGCAACTAGGTGCTTAAAATTACACTCGTGTGTTTAGATGCATCTGTCCTTTGTCCATTAAGTAGCAATGAGAATTCAGCAAATAAGTGTGTTTACGTGCGTTTTGGTGCATTTAAAAGTTCAAATCAATTCATGGATGCACGTGACTTCTATTTTTTGCTAAACACAGCTAAACTGACTGCAGATAAAATCATCTAAATGCAAAGTGTGAATAGATCCACTGGAAATCATTAGAAGCATATATATGCGTTTAGAAAACAGTTTTAAATGTACATAATAGCACCTATGAATGTGAATGTAGCCTATAGAATTTTTGAACAATGGTGTTAAAATTACAAACTGCAAATATTGTCCATCTGCACAAGAAGGAATATACTGTATATAAATAAGAATATACACACACACACCTACTACTACTACGACTACTGTGCAAAAGTTGTGTTAGTTTATTTTTATCAGTTAATAAAATGGTAAGTAAACAGAAGAAAAATACAAATCAATGTTTGGTGTGACCCCCCTGTGCCTTCAAAACAGCATCAATTCATACACTTGCACAAAAGCGTAGTCACTCCAAATATTGATTGGATTTAGATTGTTCTTCTGCTCACTCACTTTGCATTTTGTAAATAGATAAAAAACAATAATATATATTTTTGAAAGCAATCTTACTTTACAGCATTTTTCACACCTGCCTAAAACTTCTGCACAGTACTGTATATGCAAACACACCGATCAGCCATAACATTATGACCACCTGACTAATATTGTGTAGGTCCCCCTTTTCCTGGCCTGTCAAGGCATGGATTCCACTAGACCTTTGAAGGTATGCTGTGGTATCTGGCACCAAGCCGTCATCAGTAACAGATTCTTTATGTTTTGTAAGTTGCGAGGTGGGGCCTCCATGGATCGGACTTGTTTTGCCAGCACATCCCACAGTTGCTTAATTGGATTGGAATCTGGAGAATTTGGAGGCCAAGTCAACACCTCAAACTTGTTGTTGTGCTCCTCAAACCATTCTTGAACCATTTTTGCAGTATGGCAGGGCGCATTATCCTGCTGAAAGAAGCCACTGAAATCTTTACGCTTGGCCATTTTTCCTGCTTTCATCACATCAACTTGCTGCCTAATATATCTCCCCACTTTCAGGTGCCAGGGTCCCTCTCAGTGGTCATAATGTTATGAGAGAGAGAAAGAGCAAGAGACACAAATGTATAGAATGAATGTTTATTCAGTGTTCACTTAACATTTAGTGATGTATGCATAGTAGTGCAACTTCCTTCACACATGTATGTATGTATGTATGTATGTATGTATGTATGTATGTTGCACACCAAATTATACACACAGTAGATTGACAAATACTCAAGGACAAAATAAATATACAGCATATACTGTAAAAGTAAAATCTACATGGCATGAAAAGTAAAACAAAATTTCTACAAGAAATAAAAGTTTAACTTAGAAGTAACTACATTTCCATAATGAATAGTGATGCCAGTGTATTAAGGTTAACTGCATATTAGCATTATATATGTGTAATAAAAATAAAAAGGTATGTCAATCAGAACTTTGATATTTGAGTTTGTAAAAAGATAAATGAAGCCGCTAAAGTTCCAAAAGGGGCAAAATAGTTGTAGACTGGCTTTCTGATGCATGGGTCAAAAAACCAAAAAACTATTTTTTAGGTCAAGGGAAACATTTTTAAAATAATGACTGCAAGTAATATGGGTAAACCGCACTGATAAAGAATATAATGGTTGAACGTCAATGATCATTCAGGATAAATAGACACTTTACATGACAAAGGCCAAAATTAGTAGGGAGTTGAATAAGTATCTCTATGACCAAGCCTTAGAGAAGCTACATTGTGAGTATCACAAAATTGGAATTATTGGCAGAGCTGCCCTTTTGAAGCACAACACTTGAAATCCAGAGCACATCCTATTTCTTACATTCATTCGGGTTTATAATACAAAGCATGGCTTTAACCCACTACATTAGAGTCTTATTTTCAAAGTATTGAATATATACATTTATCTCAACGGCAGGATTTCTTTTTTTTTTGAAAGGTCCCCCAGCAGCTCAAGCTACAATACTCGCCCGCTCTTCAGGACTGACCCCCACAGCAATTCATTTTCACCACACGTCATCTTCAGTCTTTCTAGCTGAATTATGCCCAAGCAACATACACACAGGTTGGGGGGGGGGAGGGGGTTGAGGCAGGTACGTTAGATTCCAGAGTTAGGCTTTAACTCTCATACACACCAGTATTTATTATTGATGTTGCATACAGAATCCACACAGAAACCTATTTTTCTGGTCATAATAGTGTATGCGTTTTCATATTTTTCCCCATTATGTACCTACAATATTCCCCCACTTATAACCTAGCCATTAAAGAGTTAAAGATCACCCTTATTGATACCACCGCACTCAGATTGTGAAGTAGTAATTACCATCTTCTTGTTAACTACAACCCCTGGAGACCTGATCAGCAGCAGCAGTCACACTAAAGCCTGTTCGCCTGTAAGAAACTCTCTAATTAGGAGGATGGATGATTTACACATCAGTATGTAGGAAATGTGCAGTGCGCAAACACAAAAAAATTATTCTGTATACAAACACACTGTACAGTACAACATTCTCTAAATTCTAACTGCTCCTCTTTATTTGAGGAGGGGAAGAGGTAAATATGGCCAATGTGCCTTTAGAGGAAACAGAGGTCAGATAGTGTAAAGTCACATCTGACCAGACATTGCCAATGTGAAAGGAGATGGAAAAGCATACCGTGTGTTAATGTCACACGGTATGCCCCCCAATTCGGTCAGCTTAAAATCCCAAACTAAACAGCACTTCCAGGTACAGACATTCACAATTTGCACTATTATAATACAACCCAACATGAGATTGTTCATTTCCCCTCTACATGATTAAAAAGCAGACCCATAAAATACCTACAGTTTTCAGATTTTCCCAGACACCTCACCCTATGCAAGTCTCTACTTCCAGGAAACGATATCCTGCAATTCCTCCTGCTGGCACTATATTCAGAAGGTTTAAAGGGTCAATGCACTCAAAAGTAATATTTTAGTCATGGGCGCCATTCAATGGACTGAATGACCAGCTCCTGGTCTCTTGAATACACCAGTAGATCCGTTTGTGTCCACCTTGATGTTAGGGGAGTTTTCTCCTACATTTGGCCATTTCCCTTTTCCTGTTGCATTATTAATTTTAGATACACTGAAACTTTATATGAGGAAGAATAAGTCATAAGATGTGTTGAGATCACAAGATGTCCATTCTTATAGAGCCAAAGATTACTTTATCTTATACATTTAAAATAAGATGATACCGTATTTGCCGGCGTATAAGACGACTTTTTATACTTCAAAACATCCCCAGAAAATCGGGGTCGTCTTATACTCTGGGTATACAAAACGTCCCTAATCTGTCAGCACGCTGGATGTGCGGTAATTCTGTATGTACGGTAGCTTCGGCTACATACGGTATACCGCGCTGAGCCAATCACGGCGAGCGATGTACACATACACCTCTGCCAATCCGAGCAGGCTTTGTATTAATTAATACATCGCTTGCCGTGATTGGCTCAGAGGGGTATACTGTATGTAGCCGAAGCTACATACAGTATACCGCGCACATCGCTTTCCGTGATTGGCTCAGCGCGGTATATGGGGGGGGGGGGGGGGGGGTAGTCTTATACGACGAGTAAAGCCCAAAACCTATGTTTTAACTGAAAAATTAGGGGGTCATCCTATACGCCGGTAAATACGATACTTGCTTATTGTAAGCACACCCAGTCAATGTCTACCTGCAATTTTGTAAGCAGGTAAAAGTCTGATATATTGTGCTTCAGTCTTTAAATTCATAGTCCCCAGAAAACCATTTACATGAGAAAAACATTCCTTGGTTTAATAGCGTGAAAGATCGAATGTTTTAGGTGCACAAGCACATTAGATTTACAAGCCCATGGCATGATCACAGCTTTGTCTCCCTTAAGACAAAGACAGAAAATAGAGCAATTAAGGTTGAGTCACCTGAAGCCTACAGCCAGGCTAGTGAACTGCACACCTGAGCTCGGCTCCACTTGTCCTTTTTAATGAATCTTTCTGATGAAAGCTTACTGGCAGCTCTAAAGTCCCTGAGCAATCCCAAAGGAAATTACTCTTCACTTCAACTCATTCATGGCTTATTTAATCCAAGCAGGATTGAGGAAATCCAAAACTGCTGATCCCAATTCAGAAGTCAACTGTAGAATTCATCACACTGCTAATACAGAATACGAACCACAAGACTGCTTATGGTCCATTATTGTTCGGTTATCAGGAAACATCATTACAAATAAAGGGTTGGAGACTAAACCTGTTGAGGACAGGTTACAGAGAGGATATTATAAACAATCAGATTCCCACACATTACAGTTTAAATAAGGAGAACAGGCATTATTTTAGCAAAAGAGAGCAACCTTGTACTGAACGAGAAAAAGCAACTAGTGTATAAGCAACTTTACTGCCCTCAAAGAGGGAGCTACAAAATAGTTACCCTAAGTCAGTACCTACATAGAAGCATTTCATCTGGTCTGAATCAGCTTTTCACTGCAACCACAAAATGCACTACCATTTCTGTGTCCTGATTATCGCTATGCTTTTACATGACACCAAGTAAACCTATCAATTACCAGATTGATCTTAGATCCACTGAGTTACTATTGTAATAATGGCACCCTTTATTTACTGCAAACAATGACAGTTTACTTACACGTATGTTTTGTTATGAGATGCACACAACTGTGCTAAGCACCATGGGAAGGGGCTGATTTCTGGTTATAGGGCGTGAATAAATGAAATTATTCTTTTTGCTGTAAGGAGGAGAGCATTCACACACACAAAGAATATGATAGGTATTTAATACACTGGCAGCCACCTCACCTGTGTCATCTTATCCACAGACACTGGAATGCCATCAATAGTCAAGGGGGGCAGATCCGAGTTGATGTCTTGTTGCACAGGCGCATGCTCCGCTAGTGCAGTTTCTAGGTCCTCCAGGATCATACTCTTATACTTGCGTACCTAAGGGAGAAAGGAGGCGGTAAACAGATGACAGAAGTTCTCATCTTCTCACTGCTTAGTTACATGGCTGCCCCAGGGTTTAAAGGCACCTCTGGTAACACAGCTGCCAGCTAAAAATAGATATTATTCTGTGTCTCTGATGGTAGCAAAGGCAGGAAATGATGATGAAACTTTAAGTAATACCATTCCATGTTCTAGCAGCAAGATGAAAATAGAGAAGGGTAAGAAGGAGAAATGATCAACAAAATAGATATAATTTTCACATTACAACCTAGTTTTTAATACATACATTTAGAAGATGCACACATTATACGTGTCAATTTGCAGACTAAAAACCTATGTTACAGGGAACCTATGAAGACAGAAATATAAGAGCTGCTATTGCTGACATGGTCTTTAAAAGGGAAAGGCTCTGGGGCACGTATCCTGATCCAGACTTCACTATCCCAGATCAAGCATGAAGCCTGTGATGCCTCAAAACGACATTCATTCAATCGTTGGGAAAAACCGGGTTAGAAAGACAGCCCCACTGCCTGCCATTTTGAAATCCAAGTCAGTAATGCAGGGGTGTGGAAATCCTATCACCCGACGCCCGGGACATGCAGTTTCGGGCGCCGGGCAAGTAGTTTTTATGTACATTTAGCCCGGCTCCGGACAAGCAGAGTTGAATGTACATTGTGGAGCCGCCGCCGCTCAGTACTTTAGTACAAGTGATCTGATCAGACCACTTGTATCAATTTCAGCAGCGGCGATCGTTTCTGCCCGCACCCCCCGCCGTAGTTTGAGGTCCCCCCGCTCTCCTGGGGGACCCCGAAAACTACGGCACAGCCATAGAGCCCGTAGAGCAGACGAAGAACGTCTGCTCTACGGGCTCTCTGTGTGTTCTGAGACCGTGGCGCTGTTATCAAATAACATGGAGCCGCCTTCCGTGGCAATCGGGAACCTGGGCGGGATGTCATTACCCGCTGCCCGGCTTCCCGATTACCAGGGAAGCCTGCTCCATGCCAGCGGAAGCACCGGTATTAGTATTCAGTGTCGGCGAGATCCGAAAGCAAAGAATCGGTACTGGATACCGAAAAACCGGTATTGGTGAATCCTTGGTTTTGATTAAAACTATTTTTTTGTATTGGGACAAAAGTAGATTGTCATGAAGGACAAGTAGATTTGGCCCCTGCTTTAGCCCTTGGACAAGTATTTTTTTTTTACGTTTCCACAGTAATGGCAGCTCACACATTTGTAACCATACAAATCACAACACAAAACTTTAGAAGCATAGTTTAGAGAAAAGAACTGGTGCTTACATTGAAAAGTCAATGTTATAACTGCAAATTCAAAACATCAAATGATGGGTCCTACATCCGTTAGGCAGTTTTCATTTATAATGTTAATGTCCACTCAGACAACATTGTTATAATTGGTAAGAGACTCACAACATTCTCCAGTGGAGCTGCTCCAAACACTTTGAAGAGCGCATTGGGTTTGGAAGGAGAAATGCACAAGACTATGGCTTGCTGTCCTACTCTGGTAGTATATTCATCCAAGGTTGCCCTTAGTTTCCTGTCAACAAAAGCAAAGCATGAGAAAAGTCCAACAGTATGCTGCAGGGCAACAGATACTCAATGGAACTCATTTACATTATTATGACTACTAAAAGCGTGCCTGTTGCAGAATGGACAATGCTAAAGTGTCTTAGCAAACAGTATATTTAGGGAGAAGAGGGCATGATGGTGGGTAGCATGGAGACAGCTGGCAGTATGTACAGGATAAAAATGCGAACAGTATAACAATGGGCAGTGAGGAGAGCAAACGGTATGACAATGGGCAATAGGTGAGGAGCGCAGATGGTATAATAGAGGCAATATGCGCAGAGTGCGGATGTTACCGCGACTGGCAGTATTGTGTGCAGAAGAGAAGAGCTACAGAAGAATGGTGTATTTAACAGACCAAAAGAGAGCAAAAAAAGTTGAAGTTCATGAATAGGGTTTACAGACACTTTAAAGCGACCCCATTGCTATACAGATATAACTCAAGCAACCTGTACCCCTAAAAGAAGACAGTCCGCTTTCTTTAGTTTCTTAAGCCGATCTCTAGATCATTACAGGAGTCAGTAGTGATGTGGGTGTCAGCAAGAGGAGCCAAATGGAGCTGCAGGGGACCCATTAAATGGACACTCCCAAAAGTGTTTCCAAGCAGACTTTGGAGGTTCTCTCTCTTCTTTACTCTCCAACAATTGCAACATTCGTATAGCGACAAAGCCATTTTACTTTACAGATTAATATCGGAGTCTCTCTGTATTAATCAAACGAAGGCACATTGTTTTTGAATAAAGTTATCCCTTTTTTTATCTTGATGGTTATTCTCTAGTTTGCAAAGAGCCACTCACCGAAGCAGTCTTGTTTGCTGTCTTTTACGTATTGAAGGGTTAGACTCGAAGATGTGAGGCCTCTTGCGCTTTTTTCCTGTGGCCACAGCCGCTGCAGCAGCCATTCCCACGGGGCCTACAAATACAGAGGACACAAATTACTACAGAGTTAAATCGTAATTAAAAGATCAAATGTAAAATCCAATACAAAAATGCTCCAAAGCACAAGCATCACCTCTGGCAGAAATGTGTGGGAGACCATTAGCTTTTAAGGGAACATATACTAAGAACACACGTAGGCTACTATTGCTGATTTTTTTTTTTTTTAATACTAGTAGTAGGTTTGTTATATTGATGCAAAGGCTTCAGTACTTTACTCACTGACTTAGAGGAAAGTCAGAACTGCTCATCTTGTTCTAACTCTGCAAGCTTGTTTCTGATTGGTTACTCAAAGTATTAAGGCCACAAAAAGATAGGAAACTAGTATTTTTAGAAGGTGGTCATCAATGGTAGCCTGTGCTTCTCTTGGTTTCATTTAAAGATGTCATTTAAAGTGAACTTTTCCATTGGATTAAACCAAAATATAAAATTCCCTAACTATCAAAACTACAAAAAACATGGAAATTGGTATCAGATGCAAGCATTGAACTCTCTGAACTATTGGTGCAATGTCAAGCATGAACATTTCACATTGTGTTGACTGCAAGTTTTAAAAAGGAGAACTATGGGGTCAGGGGATTTCCCCATAGTTCTCCTTAGGGTAACGGGAGGACACAAACTAGCGTCCTCCCGTCACCCTAAGCTCATTGATGAGACTTCACCAAGCATGTTTGTGTTGCATCTGCGCCCTCTACTGGCCAACACTGAAAATAGTATAACAAGTTTCCCATCACTTTCTAGGGAGAGCAAACATTTGTTTCACTAAACAGTGTGTTTAGGCATGTGTGTGTGTGTGTGTGTGTGTGTGT
>NW_017306294.1:663411-678060 GCF_000935625.1 Nanorana parkeri | reverse complement strand
TGTGTGTGTATATATATATATATTATGAAACCTTCCTGTCAAAGTATAACTTGGCTCCAAAAATATGAACTCATGGCTAAGAAAACTGACGATTTATGATAGCTCCTTAACTAAAAAGATCCCATTGCACCAAAGATGGATATTTATCTTCTCTTTATATAAGATAGGCGTTGATTGGATGCACACACTATAGCTGTGAACGCTTAGGAGTCTGGCAAGGGATTTAAAAAGATTGGCAGATTATTTGAAATCAGTTGTCATTCCACTGTAAGGAAAATAATAAGCGCCGTTGACTTCTAAACAACTGAGGCAAAAAGTCGTCACCATGGACCCAAAAATGTAAACGCAGGATCTGTAGGTAACTCTTGTAACAGATTAGGTCAAAGTGCATGCATCTACAAAAAGAAAGAAAAACTGCACTCATTTAGCCTGCATGGAAGGCGTACCAGAATATCCAGGTCAAAACACAGGAACAGGAAACCTACATCAGACACAGGAACACACTGAAGAAGACTTCAGTGTGTTCCTGTGAAGACTTCAGTGTGTTCCTGTGTCTGATCTGGCACCCGTGTTACTTGCTGTTCACTCAGACTCTATCTCCACCTCCAGAGTCTCTGGGGCACAAGGTGCAAGGGAAGCCTCCTCATCCAAACGGTCTCCAACTTATTTTTTAATTTTTATTTTATATAATTTTTTTATGATTCCATGTAAGACACATCACTTGTTTTAGAGCTAGACCGCCTAAACCTAAAATTTCACATTAAGTCTTTTATTAGTTACACCTTTAGCGCTTTGATATATATTTTCTCGTACCAGAAACATTGCTTGCTCTCTATTTAGACAGCAAAGAAAAGTCACTGGACATATAGACAAAGCCCAGGTCTTCTGGACTGATGAATTAAAGATAGTCATTTGGCCACTGTAACTCACAGAAAACATTGAGCTTTGCATAGAACCTCAGCTGCTAATAATGTTGACAGGCAGTTTTAATTGAAGATGGCCACTGCTGACAATTTTTCATCATAGGCACATTTTGAATCACCCGAGATTTATAACAGGTAGAGTTTGTCATCTAACTTCCACCGGTATGTCCGAACTCACATCCGCAATTTTTCACCCTTTACTGTACAATCCTCCTTCAGTGTGTTCTAAAAGCATTTTTTTTATGTTTGGGTTCGGATTGTCTGATTTCTATCAGCTCTCTTGGATTTTACATAAAAGTGGTTAGTGTGTAAGAGCGTTTAGGCACACAAGTGGTTAGCAAAGTCGTGTTAAATGTGTTTGTTTCCTTTTGATCTCTCATTTTCCATCTGATGATTCGTTTTGCACAGATTTCATTTTAATGCTCAGTGTCACATAGACATCTGTGCTATCTGTAAAGAGGGTTGAACATATCCTCTCCAAGCAGGAGAAAAGCAGGCTGGGAGATGTAGTCCTTATACAAACCCTTGCTGCAGCTACTGGCGATTGGTTGAAAGCGTTGGCTACTCTGAGCCACACATCTCATTGTAGAGGAGATTACACAAACAGTTTATAAAATTGAACTAAAGGGTGTTATTTTATATTGTGAACACATTTTTATAGATGTAAAATGTATCACAATGTGCAAGTATTTTTTTATTTTGACTTTTGTGTGTGTGTTGAGATTGCTTCCTCATTATGCATTGGAGTTTGACAATGAAGCAACAGATAACAGAGCTCATGTGGAAGGGGGGTGTTTAACTGCATTACAAATGCATGTCAACATGCATATCACCAGATTTGCATTTATTTGAACGGTGTATTGTGGATGACAGCTCTGAAGCTGCATTTAGCCTGCTTTGCGTTACACTTGCATGACATGTAGCCGATTCCTACAGAGATGCATTTGCCCTGCAGGCAAATAAGGTGAAACGCGGCCTTTTGCTGTGTTTTGTCTCTAAACGCATGTGCTTGAGTAGGCCCTGCATTTGAATGCAAAAGGCATTACTTGACAAGCACTAATACTAGCTAAAAACAATGTTCTGACTAAGCAGAACTGGCATTATTTATCAGCACTTCGCTCCTACCAGCAGCTGCCAGATGGGCAGTTATCTCGTCGGCTGCAGTGGAGTTGAGGATGTCAGAGTCATCATAAGATGTGTCTTCTGGCGAGGATGGAGAATCTTCATCAGCACTTAACATACTGTGCTCTGTGTATGTGGCAACATGGACTTGCTGTACTTGTTGAGCTACAGAGTGAGCCACAGTGTGCGCTTCAATGGTTGTCAGATTATCCGTCTGTGTAACTGCATGATCCTCCATGGTTGCCAACTGTAAACAGAAATCATAAGAGATACTATAATAAAACATTACAAATCAAGTCCATTATGAAACTAGGGTAAAAATCAACTGCTGTCATTCTTTTTCATGGCATGGTAAAAACACTGCTAGAACCTGATCAGTTGCTGTGAAATGAAGGTTGGATTCACACTATTCCGTGTACAGGCAGCACCCGCGATAATGCACATGTGTAGGTGGGAATAGGCCCAGATATTTCACCCTTCACATTTAACTGCCTCACATTGATGTATACCAGCCACGTAGGAAATAATGGGACTCCTACTTGCAATGCATCTCCATGCAGCAAAATGCATGAGTTTTGCTGCATGAAAATGGATGTGTGAATGGGTCCTTACACATCTTTTCAGCTTTTTACATAGGGCTTCAAGTATTTGCAGAGCATAAGCACCAATAAATGGATGCTACAGTTTAAAAACATTATGCAAAAATTGTCTTATTTCATACTTTAAAAAAATATTTAGCTTACCAGTCCTTAGTTGAGGTGACTGCATTTGTTTTACATGCTTTTTTCCCCCTCTTTTACCTGGTAATCCTGCGACTACACTTGTCAATGGAGCTGGGGCCCTAAAAAAAAAACACTACTGGCTCCAGGGTTGGAGAAACTGGCTCCAGCATGCCATATTATTTTGTCCATCGGGATCAGTTACCCATATTAACCAGCTTCACTCTTCAAATTGTTCCATTAATCTTTAAAAAAAAAAAAAAGAAGAAGATTGAAGCTGATTGGTTGCCATGGCCAACTGCTCCAGATTGTCTGCTCCAGTTTTGTTTTTGCGCTTAGTTATTCTTTAACGTGCACACAACCTTTTACATCGTAATTTCTTTATAAAAGTTTAAAAGTCAGTGAAGCTCTAGAATAAAGGATATGACCCTGAAAACTGCAATAGTGTAAAAAACCAAGGGCTTTATTCTGCATATGAAGCACAATAAGCAAAACACAGGTAACAGGAGGCTCCAGTATTTATTTAGACGAGAAGGGCAATATAACTTTTAGGAGTTTTTCATTCAGATGCCTAAGGCTGCCAAAAGATAAGACAGACAGATTTCTCCACACTTGACAGATTAAAACTGGCTCATGTAGTTCCCTCTTCTCAGTTAAGTTGACCAAACACATCACAGGCACGTATTCGACCATTTAAATCCACTTTCTTCAGCAAAAATCAGATGAAATTCAAGCTAATTGAGATCAAGCTGCTCAGGGGCACCCTTAGGGCCCATTCACACTAGCATTAGCAGACAGGCTAGTGTGCTGTGACAGCTCCAGCAGTGTACATTGTATCGCACACTACTGGGACGGTCACTGTTTACTTGTTTTTTCATCTTTATGTGGAGTGTACAATGTGTATACTCCATTCAGGTCCCTGCATGACAGTGGGGTGCGAGGTGATGCGATAAAATGCACCATGTTTGCAGTTTATCGCAGCACATCACACACTGTGTTGTAGTGTGAATGAAACAAGTAGAAAACAATTGTTTTCTAAGTGTCCTAGCTGTGACCTACATTGATACAGTGTGATCCAACGCAGGTTACTGCACTATGTGTGAACACAAATTTTGGATTTCCGATTATCTTTTGTGTCGGTGTCAATGGCTACCAGCAGAAACAGAGGGTGTACCTCCTTCCATCAGCAAGGGCATTGAAGATGAAACGTGGCTGGGTCTTTCAACATGACAATGATCCCAAACATACCGCCCGGGCAACGAAGGAGTGGCTTCGTAAGAAGCATTTCAAGGTCCTGGAGTGGCCTAGCCAGTCTCCAGATCTCAACCCCATAGAAAACCTTCGGAGGGAGTTGAGTTTTAAAAAGTTAGAAAAAAAACATTTTCGGGCCGACATTTTTTTTTCCTTTCAGTGCACCTCTAGTTATACTTTTCTACTAAAAAAAAAAGTTTTGTCTAAGAATTATGTACGAAATGTCCATAGCCATAATCAACGGTACCAGGCTTCACTGTATACATTTCCCATTGTTCCTATCCTAAACTAGGAAAGGAATTATTGTATTTTTTTTTTTGGAAGTGGATGGAAATAAGATGGAATCTGAAAATATTTTTCTGGAAAGCCGATGCCATTCTGCACTGCTGCATAATGTATTGCTGGGATTTGTAGTCCTCTATAGCAGGTTGCCATTCGGCATTGCTGGGATTTGTAGTTCGCTCTAGCTGATGACATTCTGCAATGCTGTATAATGAGATCTGTGGTCCGTCTACAGCTTGGCGTGAGTGGCAGAGCTACCAGGGGCACAGGGTTTGAAGTTGGGACCGGCCCCTGGCTCTCCACCACTGCCCTAAAATAATTAGTCTGCATTGTTTTAGAAAAACTGTCACATGACATACACACACAAAAAAAATATTGGTAATTGGTATCAGTGAGTATTCGAGGAAAAGTATCGGTACTCATACTCGGTCTTGAAAAAAATGGTATTGGTGCATCCCTAATTTTAGTGTTCAAAGTCTGAAAACTATAAATAAATTAGGGCTGGCTGCAACAATGAATCGATTTCATCATCAACGATTCTCATTAGTGGTTAGCTGATTCTGCTTCTCTCCTCCCTGCTGGGAGCCGGTGTCTCATGGGCTCTGTTTCCTCCTACCCCCGCTAACTCACTTGATGACTGGCCTTATATTATATATAATTATGACATTCCCCAGTGAAGCAGGCTAGCTATTGCGGTGGGCGGTTGCAATAGCTAGCCTGTTATTGCGATTCAAATAGCCAATATCAGGCTGGCTATTGCTCCCAGCCACTGCCTGCTGTGTTGACATTCAGCTGGCTTAGTAGGCAGCTGTCATTCCCCAGTGAAGTGGAAAGGTGACACTAGGGGTCTAAAAGACACTGTCACCTTAAAGAGAAAAAGAGAACCTGTCACCTCCAATGTGATATCACATGGGGGACTCACAAGCCCCCTATGTGATAGCAATGAGGTGGGAAAAAGTAAAAAATAAAGTTAATTAAAAAAATACCCCCCAAAATCGCACACATATTAATGGAAACACAAGTCCGGTGTACCTACGTAGAAAAAGGATGATTGCGCTACACGTCAGGTATTGCCGCGTGCACCAGAGTGCAATAATTCTCTGACCAATATGCATATATTATATATATATTTTAATATGGTGGCAAGCTCCATTATTGGTTTTGGCCTGCAAATTCTGCTTCTGGATGTGCGTGTGGTGCTATTAATTTCAATGGCATCCCAAACACCCCTCCCGGCTGCAGTGTGATCACCTGCACCGGACCACGCAGTACTGCAATGCCATGCGTTTCAGCGTGGTGCGAGTGCAGAAAAAAAGTGCATACCATTTTATTCTGAAGTAAACTTTATGTTTGTAACACTCCATTTGTGTATTTTAGTTTAAATAAAAGATGGGGGGGGGGGGGGGGGTAATCGGCCGCCGACTAATCCATTATGAAAATAATCGTTAGTTGCAGCCCTACCCACAAGTGATCATTTTACCACATATTACACAGGCATGGCCCGCTGTTGTCACGATCAAGAAACTCACCCTAAGAAATGCCATGCAGCTCTTGCATGGGTGTGTATGCATGTCAAAGTGTCCATTCTGGGTATATAAATCCTAACAACGAACTTCTCTTATTTGGTCCCTTTTAGATTGTTAAAGCTGAAGTTTATTCTGCTTACATTCAGCAATGCAGGTATCACTTGTAGTGTGTGTAGAAAAAGCATTAGCTCTTTATACTGTCAATGGAGTAGCATAGGCTTAGCCAGCTTGGGATACTGCTCTTCAGTATTACAGTAATGTGCATATTTACAGCATGTGTGTGCGTTGTATCACTTCATTTAGACAACATATTTGAAACTGCTAAATATTTTTTATTATTAAACAAAAGTTAAACAAATACATACATCTGCTGATTACATAAACACCCTCTTGCCTTCTAAATCAATAATTGGTAGATACCCCTTTGTTTGCAATTACAGCCATAAAAACCCCCAGCTAAAACCACCTAGGATGAAAACTGCAATCACCCCTTTTGGTCTCATGTTGCCTACTTTGAGACCAAGACCACTGCAGAGCAAATCAGGATTGATAGTGAGAGGAAGTAGGCAACTCAGTGATTTTAATTACTGAGAGCACAGAAGCTGTTTGAAACTTTATATACTATACAGCAGAAGTGCGGATTATAGTGATCAGTGGCGTAACAATCACCATAGCGACCCAGGCGGCCGCTATGGGGCCCGGGGCACAGTGGGGCCCGGGGCACAGTGGGGCCCGGCCAGATGCCGTGCGGGCAGCCTGGGTCGCTATGGCATCCTCTCCTGGTGGCTGTGAAGAAGAATGCGCTGCGGTTCAGATCACTGACAGTAATCTGTGCAGCAGCGCGTTCCTCTCCAGAGTCAATGAGAGACAGCAGTGGCGGTGGAGCAGGCTAAACCCGGCAGTGGAGGAGGCGGGGCCCGTGGTTGGCAGCAGGGGAGGAGGTGGGGCCTGGCAAAGGAGGCAGGCCCTGCAACGGAGGAGGCGGGGCCCATCAGCGACTGCGGAGGAAGAGGGGGTGGACAGGTAAGGAGTGCGACCAGCCCACCTGAGGGTGACCCTGCAGAGCCCACCATAGAGAGTCTATGGTGGGCTCTGCAGGGTCACCCTCAGGTGGGCTGTGTGGGATCTAAAGTGGGCTCCGCAAGGGGTATAACTAGAAATCACGGGGCCCCATACAAAATTTTGCTATGGGGCCCTGGGATTTCTAGTTACGCCCCTGATAGTGATAGAATAAAATTCCAAAGTACTCCGAGCTGGGTTCACAGCTGCAGCAGCCCACAGGTCAGAATGGGCTATGGACTTGTTTACACCATGTTCGGAGCAGATCTGCAAACAAGTGCAGTGAGTTTTTCATGTGTTTACATTTGTTTTGGTGCATTCTAGACCAAACAAAAAATAATGCATGCAGAATTTTCTCCCCACTGCACTGGTGTGAACAGAGTCCAGAAATACCATAGGAATACATTGGGATGCATTTCAGGTGCAGACAAAAGACGTTCTGGTCTGGACATGGTGCGAGTGGAACCAGGGGTCCACTAGACCTTCCTTGAAGAGTACCAGCCGCTCACTATGCACTTGGAGGCTTGTCAGCCCCCTTTGGATAGTAATGAAAATAGGTTAACAAAATTGGACCTGCGCCATCTTTAGTGACACAGCGCACTGTACCATACTGCCAGTGTGAATGGACCACAATATTTCAGTATCAGTTTCAATCAGCATTCTTGCTTGCCGCAGTAATTAAAAAGGACAAGTGCTGCGAGCACCCAAACAAACAGTGTATTAAATGCCAGATTTACTACAGGAAAAGGCAAAGCAAGCTGGTATTAGTGCTTGTGAATAATGAGCCATTTCAAGTGACCACAGGCATCTGCACATTCACAATTCACCACCGACATTTTGTTACTTGCTCAAGAACTTTAACTGACTATGGTTAGGAAAGGTGCAATCTGCAATTAGAAATGACAAGTCCTCTCATATGCACATTGCTTTCTACTTTGATATCATTGAAGAAAAGAAAGGCAATGCAATAAATGCATAATTGAGGTTTATTAAGGATAAAAGGGAAATATTTATGTCTACCAAGATGTTTTAAACAGGCAAATCTTATAGCTCAGACACTGGAGATGCTGGGAAGGTAAGCCCTCTAAAGGTTTCTTCTCTGGGACTTTGTTGGTGTGATCTCTGCTCTTTAAGGACAACTTTACCTCTAGTAAAAAAACGTTTTGCTTAAATCCATGGAAATGAAATAAGCCAAACGACTGGACTGCCCCATCACAACGCATGTTAATGTACTACGCACTGTGCATTACCTATATGTCCTCCCAGAACAGTTTGCCAGCGGACCGAACAGTGGCTGGCCTGCTGGTGCATTGTTCTGGGAGGATATACAGATAATGTGTGTGCACGGCCACTGCAGCCACTGTCCTTAGACATGGAAGAACAGTGGCTTTAGACATGGAGGATCAGACCAGCTCTGTGTCCTGTGATCATCACAAGACAAATGTTTCCATCAGAGGCAAGGGAGAGCAAGGGGAGTAATGAATGTACGAGTCATTCATTCATTCATTACTTACTAGTGAAAACAAGCTGCAGCAGAAAAAAAAAAAATCTAATAATTTTAAGCCTTTTAACCCCCTCTTTTCCTCCTGCTCATTTTAGATGCATTCTATGCTCTGACCTGTATATTAACCCTTTCACCTCCCTTATCCTTCAAATCTATACATTAACCCCTTTATCACAATCCTCCCACTGTACGTGACCTGTAAATTAACCTCTTCACCTCCCTCCATGACCTGTACATTTATTGTATTTTGTGCACTATTAACAAACTCCATGTTTTAACCCCCTCAATACCGCCATGTTTCTGCATTTCCAAAAAAGTGTGGCAGAAAAATCAGCTCACCTTGGAGTGTCTTTCCCAAAGGGGTAATTGTGGGGATTTTCAAACTGTCCTGACATTTTTATTTGCTGTGATTTACAAATAAAAATAAGAGAAGCAGGCTTTTTCAAAATGTTTTGGTCTTTTTTAATTTATATAGTGAAAAATAAATAGTGGTTATTAACTACCAATAAAAGACAGCTCTATTTGTCCCAAGAACTGATATAAATTTTAAAAAATAATAAATTTTGTTATAGTCTTGTGTGACGGAGGAATTCTCAGCCAAACTTGTACAACGCTGAAAAATGAAATATGGCCTGGTAATGAAGGGAGTGTAACATGCCGATTGGGAAGTATTTCTAGCCATCCAGTTCTGGGATTTACACAGCCCTGTCTGGCAGGAGAAGAGACACGATTTTTCTCTAATGCAGTTTAGTGACATTTTAAGGTCTTGGCCCTCGTCCAAGCCAGTGACCAGCCAATGAACAGAGAAGCAGTAGACCGATGAGCTCATCTGCATTCTGCTCCCTCCTCCTTACTGACTGGCTCCTTGTGCTGCTTCTTCCTCCCCCAGGTCTGCTGTATGGGGGAATGCAAGAAGCTGATGCCAGGTCAAATTCAGGCACCTACACAACTTAAATAGAACAAAAACAAACACACATTCATGTATCAATGAACACTGACCTACATTAATTTGTGTCTTATATCCACCTAGAACTCAGTTAAAGGCTGACATTTAATAGGTCTATATCAGGGATGGTCAAACTCCAGGCCCTCCAGCTGTGGTGAAACTACAAATCCCATGATGCATCTCTCTCCGGGAGTCATGTCTGTGGCTGTGAGAATTTTGCAAAGCCTCATGGGATTCGTAGTTCCACCACAGCTGGAGGGCCCCCCCTGGTCCATATTAAGCCTTCCCTGGTTCCTCCTTTTCCCTATGACGTTTTTAAATAATGCCTTTACATTTCCCTGTATACCTTATTTTAGATCCAGTGACAATCACTGGGTATCTGTGCTTCTCTATGTAATGCAGGCGGATCATGATGGGAGGCGCTGCTAGGATGTTGTACATTGCTTCCTGAAAACATCACGGCATCTTGCCTCAGTAGTCAAGAGCCCTGATGCAAGCAGTGGGCTGGCTCTTGGGAGAAGTTATACAAATAATAAAATGTCTTGATGGGTGGAAGTCAATCTGGAGTAGTGGGCATTCCTAGGCAGGACACATTTGCATGCAGACCACCCTAGTAAAACCCACATGTGATGCTGAGCTTCCAGGATTGAAAGAACTGAAAGCCAATAAATGAGAGAGGTGGGCTAGGGACAGTCAGGCTGGGGAGGAAAGAAGTAGACCAGGGGAAGCCAAAATCCAGCTCTCCAGCTGTGGGGAAACCACAAATCCCAGCATTGATCTGGGAGTCATACTTGTGAGTCTTACAATGCCTTATGGGATTTGTAGTTGCAGCACAGCTGCAGGGCCAGAGTTTACCCACCCCAGAACTAGATGATGTAGAACAGGGGTTCCCATTAGGTAGATCATGATCTACCAGTAGCTTTCAAAGCTGATACTGGTAGATCACGAAGGGTGTGAATGGCGGCCCCTTTATTCCATTTTGGTATATTTATTTAGCTGTGCACACATGATTACCTATTAGCCTGAGTCTGCTGCGCCAAGCTCCCCGACCACTTTCTGGTGGATACAGGTGGTTGAAGTGCTATGCATTACATCAAAGAATATTAGTTTCCACAGCCCGTTGCACTACACGGTTTGCAAAATACAGCAGGGTGAGCCAGGAAAGAGAGCGGGGAGAGACAGCCAGGACAGAAGACGAGGAATGAGCAAGGCGAGACAGCCAGGAGGAATGAGCAAGGCGAGACAGCCAGGAGGAATGAGCAAGGAGAGACAGCCAGGAGGATGAACAAGGAGAGAGAGAGAGCGAAGGAGGTTTTTTTTTTTCGATGGTAGATCTCATGTAGCTCGTCATTTGAAAAAGTAATCTTGACACAAAAATTGTGGGCACCCCTGATGTAGAACATCCTCCAGCCAGGAAATGACGTGGGCTCTATCTACATTTCTGCAGCTTCTAATACACACAGGGAGAATCTCGGTGTGTACTGACATCAGAGTAAGTACAAGGAGTTCATACAACTGTACAAGACTAAAGATAAAGCCAGAGTTCCCTTTAGAATGAACTCCATAGGGTGTAGTGTGAAAAGGCAACTTATAATGGTTGCTTCTATGAAGCCTCCAAAATACATATCAGGACCAGATGTGCAGACTGGGTATCCTACGAAAGTACCGGAGAATACCCAACGCAGCAGGGCGGGTGCAGCAGCAACAACGGATGTCTCCGCCAAAACGTACAAAAATAGAAAAAGTCACGGGCACTCCAAGTCAATAAGGTTTTATTGACCCAAGTGATAACACCTCTAAGCAACGTTTCGGGACCATGCGGCCCCTTCCTCAGGCAAACAGGGACACTCTCACACTCTGCTTGCCTGAGGGGCACATGGTCCCGAAACATTGCTTAGAGGTGTTATCACTTGGGTCAATAAAACCTTATTGACTTAATTATTTTGGGAGTGCCAGTGACTTTCTATTTTTGGGTATCATACGAAGCTACAACAGTATGCTAATCCAATCAGAGCCATGTACATTATTTGAAAGTTCCATGGTAGATTCTTCCTGTATCATACAATGTTCTTCTATCCACATCTCCAATTACAGCTCGCTATCAGTCTCTTGCACTGCCAAGTGAAACAGGAGATACAGTTTGGAGAGCCAAGAGCCTGTGTCAAATTAGCATTCAAGTGCTACTCCTGTATGCAGCAAATGCTGTCTGCATATCAAGACAGTGCTTTTAATATGTGCCTATAACAATTCATGTTAGGCCCCATTCACACAAGGCTCTAACATCTTTGTGACGCACACTGCAGGTGATTTGGGAAAGCTGCGGCCACTCAGACTGCACAAAGCAATGACCGGCTGACAGCGCCGTGGCTGCCCGCATGTAATCACACATGGAGTGACCACCCCCAGCTAGAGACAGGCGATCGCCACTAGACACAACCCACCTCACGCCATACACATGACCCTGTTTTCAATGCCGATCATATAAACACGATCAGTGACAACGGGCCCAATGTGTAAACATGGAAAGATGGAGATGTTGTTCATGGTCACCTGATCCCCGCTGTCACATCCTTTCCCAAGTTACAAGACAGAAGCAACCCTTGTATGCATCCGCCAATGATTATACATTTACCATATTTGTAAATATGGATCCTATACTTCAGTAGGTGATTGTACTCTGCCAAAAGCAATAACAAGGACATTTTGATACACACAGCAAATATATTTTACAGCAACATAGTGCAATAGAATGCAAACTGCTGCCATGTATAATCAGTGTAGAGTAGGCCAGGACATGATATAATATTGTGCAGCAAATCTATAGGGCAATCTAGTGATGAACCCGCTGATAGGACCTATAGATTATATACAGGGCCTGTAATTCAGCCAATAAGTGGACTCTGATGAGATAATAAGCACAGTGTTATGGTGGCAGGCTGTGACCAGGCACTGACCATTCTCCCCAGCAAAGAATTGTTCCCATTCATAGTCCACAAGTCATGCAGCATATAATTATCACAATGGCTGTACACTCGTCCCACGAATAAAGCACACAGACACATATAGAGATGTGGGGCCCTCTCTTGCACTCCCTGGGACCATCCCCAGACACAGGATTCAGGCCGCTCGTTCTCTATAGCTTGCTCAAGTACTGCAAGCGCACGGGCCTAGCGCGGCCTGCAGCCTCCTCCCCGCCTTTACTGAGCCCCACTGCCGCTTCTTCAAGCTCCCGCTGCGCTCCCCGGCCAGCGCTGTGCGGGGCGGAGCTGCTGGCAGAGCCCCGGAGCCCGAGCTCCGTGTTGCGGCTGCGCCAGCAGGGCTGAGATAGCTGGAGATTGCGCGGTAGGGCACTCACCTCAGAGCGGCTGCGCTACACCGAGCCTGCGCCGTGACACTCTTGCTGGGACCTCTCTGAGCTGCAATGGCTGCGGGAGCCCACGCTGCACACGGCCTGGGCTGGAGCTGCGTCACCACCGTCATGACGTCACCGACCTCCTGGTGTGCGTACTGTCCGCCTCCAGCAGCCATATTGAGAAGGTATAGTTTTCCGTACAAAGCGGCTTTGACCTCTTTTTCTGCGCTGAACATTTTCTGAGATGCTGTAGCCTAATAAACTGTTATACATAAAGCTGGGCCTAGCTCACAGAACCACAATATTACGGCGGGGTTCCTGCTGCTGGTGTATAAGTCTATATTAAGTAACCGCTGCTGCTCTGGAGGCGGTTCATTTGCCGTCACCATGACAACCGCTGCAACACTGGTATCCTCAGCAACACGGGATGCAGCGAAGAGAACGACTGAAGCAGTGAAAAGTCCCCGGAGAGCTGTGTATGTATGCATCGTATGGAGCAGAGCAATCATTGCAGCCTGCCGCTTTTCTAGCAATCCTGGACTTCGTTAGAATGGAAGTCCAGAAAACTACCGGAACACCGGTCTGATGCTGAATAGCAGAGCCAGAAGTACACTTCATCTGCTCTGGCCTCAGAAGACTGCATGGGAACATTCCTTTGTAATGCAAGTTATCTGCTCTAAAGACAAAAGTCACTTCGTTTTGGATAGAGTGGAAAGGGATTAGAATCCCTGTCAGGTTTTTATTGCTGTCTGCATCCCCGTTAGGGAGATTCACCCTCCTTATTTGTCCGGGGGAAGTCTTCCAATGGGGACAACCAGGGATATCCACACTTGTGGCAATCAGACAGAAAGTGAAGATGGCAAGATACTGACATTGATTATTACATGTGCCCCCCTTACAGATCATATATACAGGTATCCCCCTTACAGAACGAACACACACACACTCCCTTATCCGCAGAACACAGATGTGTATTCATTTTGGCTTTTTTCTTATCCCTGCCGATGTCTTTCTCCTCATTTTCCTTACCTATGTGCCCGTATAACTGTCCCTCTCCTAATCTATGTGCATTCTCTCCATGGTTTTCCTGCTTTTGTTAATACAATTAAAGGGACACTAAACTCAGGAGTTAAATCCTAAAAAATACATTCAAGTACCTTATTGACAAAAATGTATCTTATTTGTGTATCACTCAGCTGTAGACCCTAAAATCATCTCTCAATTGGTGCCGACACTGTCCTTCCTTCTGGAGGGCAGGCCCGGATTCCTCACCAGGCCTCGGGGCGGCAGGGCGCAGAGGGGCGGCAGCGGTGTGGAATCCCCCGATGCCGGGAACATAAAGTTCCGGGCGGTAAGTTGCCTTCTACATTTAGTCCTGCTATGAGATGGCAGGACTAAATCTAGTGTGGAGAAGCCGTTTTTTTGTTTACAGGTGATCCCGGCGAGTCTCTCTTCACTGGCCGCCGATGCAGGGAGCAGAGCGGCAGGGTTAAAACTATCTCTGCCGCTCTGTGTATACAGTGAGAGGGGAGAGCTGTGCTCTTCCCATCTCATCCGTCCCAGGAGTTCCAGCACAGTGCTAGAACTCCTGTATTAGAGGTGACAGGGTCAATAAAGAGAGCCTGTCACCTCCAAAGGCTATCACACAGGGGCTTGTTAGCTAGCTCCTGTGTGATAGCAATAAAGTTAAGTGAAAAAAAAATTAATAAAATAAAAAGATGATTAAAAAATAAGAAATTATAAAAAAAAATAAAAGTAAACGATAAGCTAAAAATGTAAGAAAATAAAATAAAAATGTGATAAAAAAAGTTTAAAAAAATAAAACAATAAAAAAAAATAAAACTAATCCTGCCATCCGGTTGCCATTATCCGTTGGTGGGGGGGGGGGGAGGGTTGGCGGGAAGGGGGGGTGCATTGCGGCACCTGGCCTTGGGGCGGCAGGGAGAATAAATCCGGCCCTTCTGG
>NW_017306294.1:658214-663358 GCF_000935625.1 Nanorana parkeri | reverse complement strand
TCCAAGCTCACTCCTGTGATGGACTACAATCTCATGCTTAGTTAGTTCATCTGTATTGAGATTGTAGTCCATCACAGGAGTGAGCTTGGAGCGGTGACTACTTTACAACACACACACAGGGACCATGGGGAACAAAAGTAGTCATCCTCCAGAAGGAAGGACAGTGTCAGCACCAATTCAGAGATCTACAGCCGAGTGATACACAAATAAGATACATTTTTGTTAATAGTTAAAAGGTACTTGAATGCATTCTTAAGATTAAACTTCTGAGTTTAGTGTCACTTTAATAATACAATTAACGTCACTGCTCATTTCTCCTATTCAACAAACAGCCAAAAGCCTGTACTGGGAACCCCTACAACATGAAGTGAGATAGCGATAGCATAGGGTTTACCGTACCCTGAACATGTTGGTAAAACAAAATAACTTTATATATAAATTGGATTTTTCATATAGACATCCACAATATTCATAAAAAGATGCAAGCGTCTGGACAATCCTAAACAAAGCGAAATACATGATTGTATACATTGGCAAAGATTGTATGTACCCCTATCACACTTCTAGCATAGTGCAGAATACAGTAGAGGTTGTTTCTTTCCATCCCCGTACATACAAATATTATTTCCATAAGTCAGGATCTATCCACACACAGATGCAGAATAATCACCACATAAGAGCACATTGCTCACTGTTTTTGAAAGTATTTCATCATGTACACATACAGCTATATATTTATATTACATTGATCATCCCTCAGGAGTGAAGGCATTCAATGCTTCTAAAAGCTGCCATGCAGGCTGAGCTGTTCTGGTCCTGGAGGTACTTTGATGCACATACAGTATAGTAATATCCACAAGTATCCGAGTGTTGAGTTGCAGCAGTATGATACTCCCACTCAGAATCTATCCACGCATGAATGTAGATTGATCATAATAAGCAAACCCAACATAAGAGCACATTGCTCAGTGTCTAAGGCCCCGGTCCATTTTTTTTGCGCGCTAAAACGCATGCAAATCAAAATCCTATGCATTCATATAGGGGGCCGTTCACACAAACGTACTGAATCGTGCCTAACAATACACCCGTTGTCGAAAATAGTTCATGAGCTTCTTTTGTGGCGCTTATTAGCTCGTTTTGCTCTATAGCACTTTTTTAGCGCGTTCTGCATGCGAGACTGCTTTTTATTGGACAACTGAAAAGGAGCCGAAAAGGTGCCCATACACCTTGCGATTATCGTACGATAATCGCAGGAAATCCCACGATCGGACGATAAATCTCCAGGTGTATGGAAGGCTTGTGACCGTTTCTACTGTACGGTCGCAGGTCTTTTGTTTAACGAGCATGTTTGAAAACCCGCCCAGAATCGTACGATAATCGCCAGGTGTATGGAAGGCGTGCGACCGTTTCTATTGTACGGTCGCACGTCTTTTGTCTAACGAGCATGTTTGAAAACCCGCCGAGAATCGTATGATTGTCGACAGGTTAGTGGCGTGCTGGTAAGACAAATGCCGGACGGGCCGGTGTGCGCTTGCGCACTCTGCCCGTTCAGCATTGCAGTTACCGGAAGCCCGTCCCTCAGCAGGGCGGGCTTTCGATGATCGCAAGTACGATCTGCCTGTCCAAGATGGGCAGATCCTACGAGCTTTTAATTAGCTTACAACCATCGCAAGACAAAAGTCTTGCGATGGTTGTAAGGTGTATGGGCACCTTTACATATGAACAGAAAACACCTGTAAAACATGTTACAAAAAAAACCACACAAAGAAAAGTGCTAAAACGCTATCAGCCTGGGGCCTTCGAGCAGCGTTTCTCCACCTTTTTTCAGTCACAGCACCCTTTAAAAGTATTCCTGATGAACCAGTTGAAAATCGCTCAGTTGGTGGCCCTGTCTGCCAGCTATCGCCCGACATCCTTAAACTGAAATATCAAAAGACCGGGGAGGAAAGTTGTCGGCCAAACAGTGCCAGCATACAATCAGATGCAGACACTGTTCAAATGTTGCGACAGCCAGCAGGGCCTATTGTTAAAATACACGAGACGCCACAGGAGAGTCCTCCATCCATTGAGTTTAGTGTGGACAGAGAAATATGTTGTTTGTTTATGAGCCTCAACAGACGGCTTTTCCTGCTCTACTCAGTAGACTCACAAATAGTGATGGGCTCGGGCGTGTTCGCAACTCCACGTGCCGAGCCCACCAGGAAGCTGACAGCGCCAATCACAGGTACTGAGACATTATGCCGCAGCGGCAGAGATCGGGAAATGTCTCAGTGCCTGTGATTGGCCCTGTCAGCTTCCTGGCGGGCTCGGCACGTGGAGCTGCGAACACGCCCGAGCCCATCACTACTCACAGATATCACCAGGCAGAATCTAGCTCTATCTTGGGCCTTGTGCACACGGGAAGTAGGGTGGAAGAGGAGGGGGGTCTGTAACCAGGCGGTTGAGCTACAGTTTGACCTATTCCCACAACCCGGTCGCCTTCCGCAATGTCAGCACTGCAGCCAAACAGCCTAAATTGCCATGGCCAAAATGTTTTGTGGCACAGCAAAAATATACAGCATGTCATGTTTGGCAGGCAGTGCCACTTGCTAAATTGCAATGAATGGGACTGCATTGCAACCATGTGGTTACACAGTATTATATGAAATAAAAAAAGATAAAAGTTAACTGCACTCAGGAGGCAGCAGCATCACCTCCTGAACATCGAATAGCCGTATATTGCTTTTTAGAGGAAGGTGGAGGCTGCCGCTTGTGTGAAATTATCCTTAAAGTGCATGTTAATGCAAAAAAAATTATATATATATATATTTCCCAGCAACACAATGCTGCTGCCTTGACTTGCACGGCAACCAATCAGCTTCTCTCTTTCGTTTTCAAATCTTAACTGAACAAACTTAAGTTAGAAGCTGATTGGTTGCTGTGCACAGCTGCGCCAAATTTTCTCTGCTACAGTTTTAATAAATTCCCCGCTATGTATGGAAGGGCTCATTGGAGATATAGTTCTGGGGAAGGGGTACAAACAGGTCCCAGCAGCTTCCCCTGGTAATGTAATGTCAGGTTGTAATAAAAGCAGTTTCTCACTTCAGGAATAAAGGCAAAAGAAAAAATAATGCTGGTACATGCTCAAGTGGGGGAAAAAAAAGAGTAATACCTGGACAATAACCCATGCAATGCCTTAACCGGGTTATCTTTAACCTTTTTAGCAGTTCATGGTTTTACAAATGATGATTTATGCTGAGCGTGCTATAAAAAGGCACCAACATTTTTATAACGTGTACTATACAGTATACTGTATGTGTTTGCCATCGGTGCATCATAACTTTTCTGTTTTGTTTTGCAGGATGTGAGATAATGGTAATATAAAACCTTGTTCAGCGTGTCTTCAGTGTGCTCAGCATGGTAATACATACAATATAGTGACTTGTGTTATTATTTCTTACTGACAGTTAAACCTGAAACAAGGAAAAAGGAAGGAAAAGATTACCCATGGAAATCACATATCTGCTCATAGACGGAGAGATAAAACTGGCCATACAGCTATAGATTATCTGCAGATTTTCTATGGTCAGATGGAAAAAGTGCAACAGATTCCTCATCTACGCTAAACTGTGTGGATGGAGGAATCTCCCACTGGGCCAAGCTTCAGGATCTTGCTAGTCGGCCCCTCTGGCTGTCAAAATACCTGAACAATGCCTGCATCCAATCAGATTGTTCAGGTATTTTGAGAGCCAGGGGGGCCGAATAGCAAGATACTGAAGCTTGGCCCAGTGGGAGATTCCTCCATCCACAAAGTTTAGCGTAGATGGAGGAATCTGTTGCACTTTTTCTATCTGACCACAGAAAATCTGCAGATAATTGTAAGGTGTATGGCCAGTTTACTACCTAGTAATTAGATAATAGGGCAATCTCCCTTTACTTGATATGACATAAACTATGCAGTACATGTGAAGTAATAAGGAATCACATTTTCTATCATCTCTAGCAGCAAAGAACTTCAGGCTTTATTTCTTTCTAGTATTTGTAGAGCACCAACATATAACATAGCACTTTAGAATGTATATAAAGCCATTCACTTTAGTCTCTGTTACCCAGTGAAGCTCACCATCAGATGTGAATTCCAATCCTCCATATCTCTGGCTGACCCTTGAAACAATTAAAGTGGGATTGGGGTTCATTTACTAAACAATAGAGGCTGTTCATTTAGGAAAGAGTATGTTCACGCTGCAAAGACACTGACTCTGTATTCAGCTTATAATAACAGTAAATGACATGAACCTGTGTCCATGTCCTAACCATGTGCGAGGAGTTTAAATAAAACAGGATTTTGCTAGCCTGGCATATGATTGGTTGATTGGATTTCACACAGGTTCATTTTATTTAGTAAGCCCAGGGGACAATTATTTTAGTAAATCAACCCCATTGCCACTAACAGTAAGAACTCAATCAATCACTACAACAGTGACTCATAATCAGCATACTGTTACATGTACCGGTTTATTCAGTAAGGGCTCATTTATACCAGTCAGGTCAGTTATATAAATCCTATATAGGCGCTATATAAATCCTGTATAATAATAATTAAACACACCCCAGTGTGTTTAATTATTATTATGTGTTATTATTATTATACAGGATTTATATAGTGCCAACAGTTTGCGCAGCGCTTTACAATATAAGGAAGACATTACAATACAATTCAAGACAAGATGGTAAGGAGGGCCCTGCCCCTGAGGGCTTACAATCTATAAGGGAGGGGCAAGTGATACATGAGGAGGTAGCTGTGTGGGGATGAGTTGTTTGAGAACATGATGGTTCAGTGGTTAGGTTGAGGTGGGATAGGCTTCCCTGAAGAGATGAGTCTGAAGGTGCCCATACACCTTACAACCCTAAGCTAAGCTAATTAAAAGCTCGTACGATATGCCCATCTTGGACAGGCAGATCGTACTTGCGATCATCGAAAGCCTTGCGATGGCTGCAATGAGGGGCGGGTTTCCGATGACTGCAAACGGGCAGTGTGCGCGTGCGAACAAGCAGGCCACTCACTCGCCGAGAATCGTATGATTCCCGGCGGATTTTCCAGCCTGCTTGTTCGACGGAAGACGTGCGACCGTACAGTAGAAACGGTCGCACGCCTTCCATACACT
>NW_017306294.1:639336-657948 GCF_000935625.1 Nanorana parkeri | reverse complement strand
ATATTCCTCTATAAAGCTGACCGTACAGCTATAGATTATCTGCAGATTTTCTATGGCCAGATGGAAAAAGTGCAACAGATTCCTCATCTACGCTAAACTGTGTGGATGGAGGAATTTCCAACTGGGCCAAGCTTCAGGATCTTGCTAGTCGGCCCCTCTGGCTGTCAAAATACCTGAACAATGCCTGCATCCAATCAGATTGTTCAGGTATTTTGAGAGCCAGGGGGGCCGAATAGCAAGATACTGAAGCTTGGCCCAGTGGGAGATTCCTCCATCCACAAAGTTTAGCGTAGATGGAGGAATCTGTTGCACTTTTTCTATCTGACCACAGAAAATCTGCAGATAATTGTAAGGTGTATGGCCAGTTTACTACCTAGTAATTAGATAATAGGGCAATCTCCCTTTACTTGATATGACATAAACTATGCAGTACATGTGAAGTAATAAGGAATCACATTTTCTATCATCTCTAGCAGCAAAGAACTTCAGGCTTTATTTCTTTCTAGTATTTGTAGAGCACCAACATATAACATAGCACTTTAGAATGTATATAAAGCCATTCACTTTAGTCTCTGTTACCCAGTGAAGCTCACCATCAGATGTGAATTCCAATCCTCCATATCTCTGGCTGACCCTTGAAACAATTAAAGTGGGATTGGGGTTCATTTACTAAACAATAGAGGCTGTTCATTTAGGAAAGAGTATGTTCACGCTGCAAAGACACTGACTCTGTATTCAGCTTATAATAACAGTAAATGACATGAACCTGTGTCCATGTCCTAACCATGTGCGAGGAGTTTAAATAAAACAGGATTTTGCTAGCCTGGCATATGATTGGTTGATTGGATTTCACACAGGTTCATTTTATTTAGTAAGCCCAGGGGACAATTATTTTAGTAAATCAACCCCATTGCCACTAACAGTAAGAACTCAATCAATCACTACAACAGTGACTCATAATCAGCATACTGTTACATGTACCGGTTTATTCAGTAAGGGCTCATTTATACCAGTCAGGTCAGTTATATAAATCCTATATAGGCGCTATATAAATCCTGTATAATAATAATTAAACACACCCCAGTGTGTTTAATTATTATTATGTGTTATTATTATTATACAGGATTTATATAGTGCCAACAGTTTGCGCAGCGCTTTACAATATAAGGAAGACATTACAATACAATTCAAGACAAGATGGTAAGGAGGGCCCTGCCCCTGAGGGCTTACAATCTATAAGGGAGGGGCAAGTGATACATGAGGAGGTAGCTGTGTGGGGATGAGTTGTTTGAGAACATGATGGTTCAGTGGTTAGGTTGAGGTGGGATAGGCTTCCCTGAAGAGATGAGTCTGAAGGTGCCCATACACCTTACAACCCTAAGCTAAGCTAATTAAAAGCTCGTACGATATGCCCATCTTGGACAGGCAGATCGTACTTGCGATCATCGAAAGCCTTGCGATGGCTGCAATGAGGGGCGGGTTTCCGATGACTGCAAACGGGCAGTGTGCGCGTGCGAACAAGCAGGCCACTCACTCGCCGAGAATCGTATGATTCCCGGCGGATTTTCCAGCCTGCTTGTTCGACGGAAGACGTGCGACCGTACAGTAGAAACGGTCGCACGCCTTCCATACACTTTGCGATTATCGTACGATCGCGGGATTTCCCGCGATTCTCGTACGATAATCGTGCAGTGTATGGGCACATGCCCATACACCTGCCGATTATTGTAGGATAATTGCGGGTGATCCCGCGATCGTACGATAATCGGCAGGTTTATGGGCAGCGTGCGACCGTTTCTACTGTAAGGATGAATAAATGTCACCAGCACACCACCGAAGCTGGTGGGGCATGTGTGCCGGGTGCCACTTTCGGACGGGTGCCATTGGGTGTGTGGATGGAGAACTTCTCCCTTGGGGGGGGGGGGAGCAACTCTGAGCCTTTGCCCTGGGTGACAGAATGTCCATCTTCCCCACTGGTAGCACCCATAGCAACAAATAAGACTCCATCTTGTACTAGTGTGGAGTCAGTAAAGTGATTTCTGTCTTCTCCATTTGCACTGCTTATGGAATGAGTCTGATTGCATAAGGATACAGCATAATCCGGCCAGTTCAGCTGGCTGGCATAGGGAATAGTTTAGTTGGGGATTTGCTATAGCTCATACCTGTAGGTTTAACAGGTACTGAAATTGACATTGTGTTGAACCATATTAAATATAGTGACTTTTCAGTACATGGCAACCAGTTACTGTATTTATACAGAACCAGTCCTGATTGGGCTTAGCAGCAAGAGTTCAGGCAGTTGGCTGTAATTGTGCAACACTAGGGGGCCTCACACCTCTGACTTTTAGTTCCAAGGTTCATCCCCAGATAAAGTAAAATGAGTAAAGCGAAGTACGGTGGTCAATATAAATCTCTCATAACATCTAGAAATGTTATTTGTGCCTAAGCAGTGCCCTGAAAGATTTACATTTTGCCTTGAATTCCTCAAGGTGTAGAGAGCAGAGTGACCAAGAGATGAGCTCTTCAGTCTGCTGCTTCTCCTTTTACTGTCCATTTACAGGGCGGGGTGGAGACCTGTAAAGCTGCCCATACACCTTAGAACCATCGCACGACTTTCATTATGCGATGGTTGTAAGGTAATTAAAATCTCGTACAATCTGCCCATCTTGGACAGGCAGCTCGTACTTGCGATCAAGTAGCTCCTACTAGGGCTTCCGATGATTCCAATGCTGAGCGGGCAGTGTGCGCTTGCGCACACCGGCCCGTTCGGCATTTGTCTTCCGAGCACACCACTAATCTTACGATTTTCGGCCGGTTTTCAAGTGTGCTCGGAAGACAAAAGACGTGCGACCGTACAGTAGAAACGGTTGCACGCCTTCCATACACCTGTCGATTATCGTACGATCCCGGGATCACCCGCGATTATCGTACGATAATCGGCAGGTGTATGGGCACCTTAAGGGGAACTTAACTGCAATAGAGAAAAATGAGGTCCTCCGCCCTTCTAGACAGTGCTTTGCTTCTTAATAAGGTTATGTAAATCTGAGAACTAGTTGGACAGAAATACAAACCCCTTGGCAAGTAGAGCAGCTCACATGTGTATTTCATCGGTGCATTTATTTCAAGCGCTCTTACTATATGGTATTTGGCCGTTTGCCTGGAGTTCAGTTTTAATACCTCTTTAGTGTCTGTAATATACGTTATATCTTCCAAATAAGAATGCTACAAGATGTCTAACAAATGGATGACTTCTTTCTTAGCCAACTAAAAGTGCCAAACCGAAGGGATCGGCCAAGTCTAAGAAGTCCAAGAAGTCCAAGAAAACAAAGAAGAGTAAAGCGCCCAAACCTGAAGTGGACATACTCAGCCCAGCTGCTATGCTGAATGCGTACTATATTTCACACAATGCTGTGGACTGTTTAACATTTCGAGGCTTTAACTGGCCTGGAGCTCCAAAAAAGAAAGGGAAGAAAGGAAAGAAAAAGTAGTAGTTTGAAAGGAATGTGATTTTAACATCGGTGCCAAAATGAAGAAAACGGGGTGACCTTACATGAATTGTCAAGACATATAATCTTCCTGACTGTTATCATTAGAAGCCGCTCTGGCCTTTTGGCTTTAGACTAATAAATTGTAGTGCCAATGTAATTGTATGTGGTGTATTTGGATCAGTTTTTGCTATTTTATATTTAAAGAATGTTGTATAATTTCAGTTCTTTTCAACTGGCTAGAAAATCCAAGGACAGGTTGCATCCTTCTCATCAAAGTCATTTCCTTTCTTGTTTTTTCAAGGAATTTCAGTGTCAGAAACAGTGAATACTGGGAGGGGAGCTTGTCCAATTCTGATCAAATAGGCCGTATTTATTACCCTCTTTTAGATAAAGTATATGCACCAATTCCGATAGGGATATACCGATACCAAGTATGTGGGCGAGAATGCTCCCGATGCTTATCCCAATCCCGGAACTTTAGGTATCAGGAAGCCGGGTTGCGAGTCATTACATGCTGCCCGGCTTCCTGATTGGCTGGGAAGTCGGCTGCATGTTCCTTGGTGACGAGGGAGCATGGAGCCGGCTTACCGGCCAATCAGGAAGCCAGGCAGCGTGTAATGACTCGCCACCCGGCTTCCTTATTGGTCGAGAAGCTGGCCAATCAGGAAGCAAGGGCGGCAAGTCATTACCCGCCCCCTGCCTTCCTCATTGGCCAGAAAGCCGCCTCCATGTTTCCTCATCACCTGGTGATGAGGGAGCATGGAAACTGCTTCCCGGCTAATTGGGACACCTGGCGGCGAGTCATTAAACAATGCCGGGCTTCCTAAATGGGACTTCCGGTATTGGCAAAATATTGCTACTCGATACCGAAAAAAACGGTATCGGTGCATCCCTAATGTAAACCAAAATAGTAGAATTTCATTTTAGTTTTAACATATCATTTCAAAAGCAATTTAAGTATTTTTCATTAAAATAATACCTAGTGGTCCTGCAATTAAAGTCCTAGTTCAGGCTTTTCCCATTATAGGGCGTCAGCACTTTGTCCCTCTCTCCCAGTTGTGCTCCTGCAATGTCACTCTGTTGTACAGGCTTCTGATGGAGAGTACAAGTGGTCATTTCAAACACATATTAGGGCTAGTTCACACCATATGCAGTTGTAATGCAGTCCGTTCAGTTTGACTGCTGCAGTCAAAATACATCACAATGCTTTCCTATGGACTTTCTTATGCTTAATTCATGCCATTGCAGTCTGTTCAGATGCAGTCAGAAAAAATACTGCTTGTCCTATTTTACCTGCATGGAACTGCATGAAACACATCAAAACCCACTGAAACGGAACACACAATTAAAAAAAAAAAACAGAATTGATTGTGGCATCATCCAGGGACATGCAGGGGGAAAAACGCATAAAAACAGATCGCAATGCAACTGCGCAGACGCACACAATTGTGATGCAGCTTCTGGTGTGAACTAACCCTGACACAGGCATGGTCCACTGTTGTCACAGTCAGGAATCCTGCCTTGAGAAATTCCATGCAGCCAGGTAGACCAGTGATGAGCTCCTCCAAACCTGAAAAGGAAGCTCCTGCTGCCGCCTAATCAGCTGCGCCTGGGAAATTCCCCACCAGCAGTTACACACAAGCAAAGGGGCGAGATGCTGTGATGTCATTGACCTTATATGAGCACAATTAAATGCCCTAACATGGTCAAGTGTCCATTTAAGGTCAATGATGTCCGCACAAGCATCCTGCCCCTTTGTGTATGTGCAGCTGTGGGGTGGTGAATGCCCTGGCAGCATGCAAGTTGGGAGGAGCTCAGACCGGGTTTATTCCGAAACTGAGCTCATCCCCTTGTGTAAACAGGAAGTAGCTGCAGGAGATCAACAGCACTGAGATGTAACACATGAGAAATAAAATTGAAAACAAGTATTTATTTTCTTAATTGCAATTCTTTAGGAAATACAGTGCTTTATGAAAGGAAATATCACTTGGTTAGGGTTTCTACTTTCATTATTTCTGTATTTTTCCAGGTGAAATTATGTTCAAACTATCCACTTGCAATGCACATGAGAAATCCAAAAACGTTGATTGCTAGAAATAAATGACAATAAGACATGGTGCTTTAAGACTCTATTGTATACTTTGAGGTGTATTCTACACGGGATTCTTGTCCTTGAGTTCCTGTATGTCTACACTCTTAGGCCCCCTATACATTGGCACAGTAAAATAATGAGCGTTACCACAACATATGGCAAAGGAACTGTTACAACACACCCCCATTGTAGCACACCACAACGTACAAACCGCGTGTCACAATGCACTGTATTGAAGAAAAAAAAAAGTGTCTGTCTAATATAGTGTAACGGGGCTCATACACCTGCCGATTATCGTACGATAATCGTGGGTGATCCCGCGATCGCATGATATCGGCAGGTATATGGGCAGCGTGCGACCACTTCTACTGTAAGGTCGCACGACTTTCCTCATACGAGCACGCTTGAAAACCGGCTGAAAATCATACGATTTTCGGCAGGTTGGTGGCGTGGTCGGAAGACGAATGCCGCACAGACTGGTGTGCGTAAGCGCACACTGCCCGCTCAGCACTGCAATCATCGGAAGCCCTCCCCTCAGCGGGTAGGGCTTGCAATGATCGCAAGTACAATCTGCCTGTCCAAGATGGGCAGATCGTACAAAATTTTAATGACCTTACAACCATCGCACAATGAAAGTTGTACGATGGTTGAAGGTGTATGGCCACCTTAAGAACAACACATATCATGCAGGGAGGCTACCTCACATTGTTTATTAGGTTACACGGATGTTTATCATTTAGTTAGATTTGGGGCACAATTGCACAGATTAGCCCTTCTATAAAAAATAAGGCCATTTGATTACTGTTCACTGGAACATAACACTAATGATAAATGTGAAATAAGGTATATTGCTATGTAAATCCATAATTCAATCACAGTAGACTTAGATATTAGTAAATTAAGAGGTTTTATGTCATTTCTACCACCCCATATATTGATTTGTCCGTATTAAGAACTGTCATTTTTTTCCCTACAAACAAAAAACAGATGTCTCAACAGTCATGTAATAGGTCAGGGTTCAATCAGAATGGTGGGCAGGTGACAAAACAACATCAAATATTGACACATTCATACTTGCTGGCCAGGGAGGGATGTACTGTCACTGGGGTGAGCTGGCCAGGGAGGGATGTACAGTCACTGGGGGTGAGCTGGCCAGGGAGGGATGTACTGTCACTGGGGGTGAGCAGGCCAGGGAGGGATGTGCTGTCACTAGGGGGTGAGCTGGCCAGGGAGGGATGTACTGTCACTGGGGGTGAGCAGGCCAGGGAGGGATGTGCTGTCACTAGGGGGTGAGCTGGCCAGGGAGGGATGTACTGTCACTGGGGGTGAGCAGGCCAGGGAGGGATGTGCTGTCACTAGGGGGTGAGCTGGCCAGGGAGGGATGTACTGTCACTGGGGGTGAGCAGGCCAGGGAGGGATGTGCTGTCACTAGGGGGTGAGCTGGCCAGGGAGGGATGTACTGTCACTGGGGGTGAGCAGGCCAGGGAGGGATGTGCTGTCACTAGGGGGTGAGCTGGCCAGGGAGGGATGTACTGTCACTGGGGGTGAGCAGGCCAGGGAGGGATGTGCTGTCACTAGGGGGTGAGCTGGCCAGGGAGGGATGTACTGTCACTGGGGGTGAGCAGGCCAGGGAGGGATGTGCTGTCACTAGGGGGTGAGCTGGCCAGGGAGGGATGTACTGTCACTGGGGGTGAGCAGGCCAGGGAGGGATGTGCTGTCACTAGGGGGTGAGCTGGCCAGGGAGGGATGTACTGTCACTGGGGGTGAGCAGGCCAGGGAGGGATGTGCTGTCACTAGGGGGTGAGCTGGCCAGGGAGGGATGTACTGTCACTGGGGGTGAGCAGGCCAGGGAGGGATGTGCTGTCACTAGGGGGTGAGCTGGCCAGGGAGGGATGTACTGTCACTGGGGGTGAGCAGGCCAGGGAGGGATGTGCTGTCACTAGGGGGTGAGCTGGCCAGGGAGGGATGTACTGTCACTGGGGGTGAGCAGGCCAGGGAGGGATGTGCTGTCACTAGGGGGTGAGCTGGCCAGGGAGGGATGTACTGTCACTGGGGGTGAGCAGGCCAGGGAGGGATGTGCTGTCACTAGGGGGTGAGCTGGCCAGGGAGGGATGTACTGTCACTGGGGGTGAGCAGGCCAGGGAGGGATGTGCTGTCACTAGGGGGTGAGCTGGCCAGGGAGGGATGTACTGTCACTGGGGGTGAGCAGGCCAGGGAGGGATGTGCTGTCACTAGGGGGTGAGCTGGCCAGGGAGGGATGTACTGTCACTGGGGGTGAGCAGGCCAGGGAGGGATGTGTTAGCGGGAGTGATGCAAAATGCGCAGCCGCCTTCCCCGCTATGCTAATAGCGTATCTTTTCCGAAGCTGCACACTGCGCGCGCCAGTTTAAGTAGTAATACAGCTTTCAATGGAACTGCGCTGACAAGTATGGATTCCATACAGCTTTCGATGGAACCGCGCTGATCAGCGTGGTTTTGAGAATTTTTCATTGCGTTTCAGCTCTGAAACGCAATTCAAGACACCCAAAACCGCCTTTTGGGTGTGACTGGGGCCTTAGGTCCTATATGAATACATTCAGTGTAATGGGCCCTCTTCCTTGAGGAGAGTAAACGAGAAGAGAGATCTTCCTTGCTATGTAACCTACTACAACTGATGATTATTAGTAGACAATGTTCAGCTCTCACACTGAACTAGATTAGCATCTCATCCAGGACTATTATAGAGGTGGCCATTGACAGGCAGCTCTGTTTACCTACTATTGTACATAAAATCCTGCTTTGGGCGTTTTTAAACAAATGAATATGTGGTAGCAGAAACTTCACCGTTCTGGAATTGTCAGAAACTGCAGGCTTATCCGTTACACTAGTTTGTCATAGCTGGTCATCATGCGTTTCATGTACACATATGTATTTTATATTGGTACATTATTTTGAACAGCCCATTTAGGGTCACTTTCTATTTGTTATTCATTTTCTAGTTGTTCTCTTCACACTCCCTTCACGTCCAAATGACAGAAGCCTTTTCTTTAATGTGTGCTACAAGTTGGGTTGTCCAAGAAAAGTAAAAAAAAAAACATAAAAAAGGCTTTCAAATCACTTTTTTATTAAAGTAAAACTTCACATTTCTAGAGTTTCTTTATATACTCCATGTGGAAAGCAGACATCAAAGACACGTTTATCTACCAGATGTGCTGCTATAAAACCAATGTCAGAACGAATTCTCTGACTAGTATAACATCATCTTAAGGCTAGGCACTTGAATGGAGGCAGCAGATAATGGGAGCCTTTGGACGGGATCCATGTCATCAAACAGATGTGCTCCCACTAACACACAACATGGACATTAATCAGACACTCTGCATCAGTGCAAATAGAAAATCACATGCTTCCAAAGCATCCATTATGATCATTTTTTCAAGCTAGACCCAGAGCAGAGAAAAGAGATGTCTTTAAAATCCAAAATGGAAGTGACCATGTGCCTTCAAGTTACTGGTATAACTCGTAGCACAGAGTGCATCAGGATAGCACCAAAAGTGGCTAAATGGCTGGGATTGGTAGTCAGGAATACTGCAGCAGTTCCTCCCACTGGATTGGCTTGGAGAACACCTCTCTTTCCAGCCACAGCTCATAGGTGTAATGGAAATCCTCTGGGAGTTCAATTCTCTGGCCCACCACACTCTGCAGACAGTTGTCTACAGGAGCAAACTCCCAGTTCGGGTTCTTTTCATATCTTCGGCTGTTGAAGCTCTCTATGTTTCCTCGTAATGTGCACTCCTCTGCCTGGAAGTCCCAAGGTCTGGCATCGATATCTACAAAAAAAATTACATATGCGCAACTAAAACACTGCTAAAAAAAAAAGATATCCGTTTACAAATATCATTTCACCAATCACATTTTTGGAGTAAGGGATGAGGTTATGGCAGGAAGCTGCACTGATTATTTACTGTGGAGCCAGTTCACATTACAGTGCTACTCCAGAGCTTATATTTCACTACTGCCAGATACCGATCAGAAGCCAGGCATTCAGTGCATTCAGCACAACGATAAATATTGACTGGCTTATAGGAGCTGTTTGATGCCCACTGGCTTGTTGAGGTAGGGGCTGGCAGAAAGTTCTAGATACACCAGGGAAGGCAAAGGTCAGAATGGAAGCAAAGGTGGAGTGGGGGTGACAGGTATTGTACACGGGTGGTAGAGGAAGAACGATTTATACCCCCTACTATGGAGGAGTTTGTCCCATGACCTGTACAAAACACTTGACCTGCAGTCTTGTGATTTTATAGAAATACAGAAAACCCTTGTTAACTTCTAATAAGCAACTGCAGTAATGTGTACATTTATACTCCGTAATAATTCATAATGTTTAAGTAATTCACAGAGGTGAATGGGTAATATATTATGGGTAATAACTCACCATTGCCATAGGCCCAGTCATCATTCATTCTATGCCGCACCATTTGGTAGATAGCAGACATAGTTTTCATGTTACTCTTTCTCCACTGTCTGCCCAGGTACTTAGTCTGGAGCTTCAGCAGCCTCAGCACATATAACTGCATCATGGCCTGTTTAACCTTTAGTGCTCGTTTTAAGATGGGAGCCGACTTAAACACCACCAGCATCTGTAAACAAAAGTAACATCATATGTTATTACACTTTAAAATACAGTAAATGGGAAAATAACTCTGCACAATAAGTTGTATCTAAAGCCAATACAGTATGGGAGGGTAAGAACCTCTGTCAAGAATTCATTGTGGCCTGTGTCCCCACTACGGAGATTCACTGTCCGTATTGGTCACAGAGACAGACAGCGTTGAGAAATTTAAATTGTCACTAAACCAAAAGGCTATGGAAAATCTTCCAATGGAGACACCAGCACCAGTGAGATCTGTCCAGGAGGGGATTTCCCTCCACTTTACAGAGATTTCCTCTCACTTCCCATTGTATTTTTGGGACCTAGGACAATGGCACATAGACGGAAAAAACAATCTGACATAGGTTCTACGTACTCACTACATTTTCCACAGCTGAAAAAACATTGGCTTTAGATACACTTTAAAGCTCGTATCTCTTCATTTAGCTACAATCCCGAGGTGGAAGATACAGAGCAGACAAAATTCCAGTATTGTTGGGAAACTGGGTTGTTTTTACACGGAGTATAGAAATTGCACCAAGCAATAGGAATATTTCCAGACATGCTGGTAAGTGTGTGTATGGTCATCTTCAAATGGACAAACCTACCCCTACGACCGAGGAACAAATCACACCAAACATCCAAATGGATGATATGCGGAATCATTTATTTCCACATGCAGATAGATACACTTAACAGGTATTCCATTGCTCAGTGTTCATCAGCAGGATTTGTGCATTAATAGTATCTGCACAATCATTTGAAATAATTGAAAAGTCTATAAGTAAGAAGCCAGAGGTCCACCATATGAATGCTCAGCAGTATATTAGTCTTTTGGTCGGACACTCACCATGGTCCGGGAATGTTTCCACTTGGTGAGCTTGTTAAGGAGCCTCAGCAAGTTGATGCAGGAGAAAAGATTCCTCCAACAGAACTGGTTATTGTCTCCCGACTCCTGAAAGCATATTACAATAAGATTGTCACACAGTCCATGTAATATTAGAATAAAAACCCAACCTTATCCATCTACTGCAGACCTTACCGTTACACAATGTTAGGAAGATTTATCAATTCTGTTGCACACCAAGGCAGTAAAAGAACAGGAGCAGAGAGAATGATGAGAGATTTACTACAAGATTTCAGCTCGATTCAGAAATATCTAGTTCTATCCAAAATTAGAAACTGCAGCATTATAAAACCTGCTCCTGACCTCTTCTTAAAGTGACACTAAACTCAGGAGTTACACCTTAAAAATGCATTCAAGTACCCTAACTATTAAGAAAGATGTATTTTATTTGTGTATCACTCGGCTGTAGATCCTCAAATCATCTCTGAATTGGTGCTGACACTGTCCTTCTTTCTGGAGGGTGACTACTTTTGTTCCCCATGGTTCCTGTGTGTGTTGTAAAGGAACCACTGCTCCAAACTCACATCTGTGATGGACTACAAGCTCTGCCTATCTAGAGGCTGTACCCGCCCCCTCCCCTGTCCGTTCCGCCAGTCAGCGCTGGAGGATCGGACAGGGGTGGGGGGAATCCCTGCAGGGAGCCGTGAGTGACAGTCACTGCTCTCTGCAGGGAAAGGATCGAGAAGTGAGCGAGCGACGGTATCGAGCCGACCTGTGACAGTTTCATTGTCACAGGTCGGCTAGAACTATGAGGATGAGTGATTTTCACTCGTTTCATAGTTCTCCTTTAATAGTTAAGGTGCTTGCATGCCTTTTTAAGATTTAACTCACTTTAATGCTTTTGCACACACTTATTCTTTAACCCCAATACAAGCATCTTTAAACTCTAGCTTCATGAAACGTTTCTGTAGATCTACAAACCTCAGCCCTCCTATAAGGTTTTAACCGAGATGAACTTCTGAGATTTGTGACTGCATTAGGCATATGAGGTTACTTTCAGTCTGTAGATAAGCAAATGCTATAGAGGGGGATCTGCAACTAGACCATCCTGAGGTCTGACTTCAACCCTTCTATACTGGAAACCTCAGTTTAGTTTTCCTGATCACCCTCCTTATTGGGGCCCCTTCTACCCCAGGCCACATAGCAGCCACGTGGGCTGCTATGGCTATTGTTAGGCCATGGGCTAGAGGATGTCAGGATAGGCTGGCGAGTGTGTGTAGACAACTGTCTGGCAACCACTGGTCGGAACAGGTGAAGATTATGCTTTGCCTTTCAGGACATTTATTCCAGGAACACTTCTTTTCTAATCTATAAACCTTGTTAGCCAATTCCCTCCTTTAGATTTCAATATTATTTGCTTGGAAATGACACTCAAATATATCAACTGAACTCTTCTCTATATGGGAAAAACGGCTAAATCTTAGCATGAAAAAAGTGATCAACTTGCCTGGCATATCACTTGGTAGCGTGAGGCACTAGGGAGATTGGAATTTTACTAAGAGATAATGTTTGACCTTGCACTCTCATATTGCTCACAGGTACACTAATAACACTCATGTTTTATTGCCTTCCACTGTACCATACAATCTACTATGAATACAGCCGGTCATGCTCATATGCCTTTTCCTGGTTCCATCAACAAGATACAATTCAGAATTCCAGTTTGAAAACTACGTTCGTTACCAATATACTGCTTGCCTGTATCTCCTTCTTCAGTTTTTATATATACTTACATGGAACCTTTGCTCCATGACCGCAACCTTTTCTTTTTGCAGGTCACATGCCTCCAGGACTACTCTTCTCCTGCTTTATCCTTTGGAAATATATTCTATGTGCTATAAGTCAATCACCAACCCTCCGAGTCTTTAGTGGAATCTATCCGAATGTAAATATGGAAGCGGCCATTGTTGACTTGTTTCTCCATGCTTTAAGGTTGCCATCCTTATCCACAAATCAAAATTTAGCAAGTTACCGACCCACAACAAGCATGTTATTCAAGGTGTCCTGAAACTTCACTGGATGCATGCTTGTTATAGACTCACAACGTAGGAAAGTTGGAACTTGCGCTCCTAAACATTGCATCTTCAAAACAAATGAGCAATGGTAGCTCCCATTACTATCCAAACATGTGCAGACTCAAAATTGTTTGGAAAGTGTATATAACCTTGATCCACACTTATCTGCTAACAAATCTACTACAACCAAACCTCTTGTATGTGGTATCTCCCACCACTGCTTTTATAATGGAAGCGCCTTTGGACAGGGCTCCCGTTTCTATTGTCAAATGTATGTGTGCAGGTTTGCATGTCATTTGTACAATCATGTTACCTCACTTTGTACTGTGCTGCAAACATGTTGGCAATACTTGACCCAAACATCCATAAACTAAACACACTCATAATACAGTCAACTATTTTACTCAAATATTTTGTATCTGAAGCTCAATACCTGCTCATAAACCTGCTAACAAACATAAGCGATAAATATTTACAGTTGTATAAATTCTTCCTCTTTCACCCTCTGTCATGTGTCTATGGAATTAGTCAGGTTATTGGCAGGTATATATGAATGACAGTATATAAGTGGCAATAGCATTGGAGTGAGGGAAGAAATTTGGCAATAGTAGTTTCCCTAGAAGATCTGTCCAACACAAAAACAGGGCGACTGCAGTACACCATACTGACCACTAGATGTCAGCATAATGCAGCTGTTTTGTTCTCCAGTTAAAAAGCAGAATGTTACATCGGTAATGATAGAAGTTCGGAGTTCAAATAATATTAGAAGAACATATTTTTAGACATAAAACAGCAAAGGAATGCAAATGTTATCGTCCTGACACAGAAGTGCACAATTATTAACCGTTGTAAACAGCAGAGCACACAGATAATGATCAGGAGAGGCCATAAAAAAAGGACTAAGTTAACATTACATTCTAGGTAAAAGGAAAGCCAAGTCCTGCATGCAAATAGCTTAAAGGGTTCGCATCATTTCATGTCTCCAGTGAATTTACTGTGAAATGTACAATAAATGTTTTTGTTTTTTTTAATTATAATCACCTGCAGTGTACATGGCACAATCACCAACCAAGGTATGGTATATGGCCATGTCATGCAATACATTGCCCATTTCCTACATGTCAAGTGACTTAGCTGAGCAATGTCAATGACAATTGTTATAGGGGATAGTTCACAACAAAAAACAAGTGCCAAAAAGTAGTGGAAACTTTCTAACATACATCAATGATCATTCATTTCTCCCCACAGAACAGTTAACAAATGTCAGTCTCTCGTATCTCTTCATAAGCAATACAGAATCTGTCAGTCATTACAGATTACTGTTCAGATTATACCTCAAATACCCAGAAAATAAGAAATTCTGATGAAATAACTACTACTGGAATCTCCAGGTTTCTTACCAGGCTTTCAGCCGTCAGCTCTGGCAACTCGTGGACCACACATGATGGAAAGTCAAGGAGAGCGATACTGAGAAAAGGAAGAAATATAAATAAGACAGGGTGGAAATATAAAATATAAATAAGACATATTTAAATTTAACCATACTCTGTTCTATTCAAAACTTAAAACACACACACACCAAATAAAAATAATAATTGGGTTTGGATACACTTTATAATTTCCTCGCATTACAAAGATATTTAAAGGACTATTTATAAATCTTCCACCCATCAGACTGGGTAAATATGCTGGCTGAAAGGTCACTAGTTCCATCTAGTCCATCTAGTGGCAGGGATGCCAAGTGAATGGCATTCGCCCAGGAAGATTTATAAATACACCCTTTATTGTAATGGGAAACAAAAGTGAAACAGAGCGCCTCCATAGTGTAAAAGGTTTCTTTATTAGTACAACACGCAACTGAAATTGTACTTACACGAAAGCCAGTGGTTGCAAGCATAAAAGAACCTCAGGTTCTGATGAAGGGGGCGTGCCCCTGAAACGCGTAGACCATTTTAAACTCACGGGAGCAGAGGACACTGATTTGGTGATCCCTTCAGACTTCCCCTGCTGGAGATTTTATATTTCATCGTTTCTTTTATGCTTGCAACCACTGGCTTTCGTGTAAGTACAATTTCAGTTGCGTGTTGTACTAATAAATAAACCTTTTACACTATGGAGGCGCTCTGTTTTGCTTTTGTTTCCCAGATCGATGGTCTTTTTTGACCGGTGGGAGCTGCCTCTATGGTGTACTAACGAACTTTACCGCCGGACTGTTCTGCAAACCGGGGGCGCCAGTATTGTCTTTTTCGTTGCTTTATTGTAATATGCGAGTCTAAACAGTGATGCTTTCAGAGTTATAATAATCCTAGCACTGCTGGGTATCCCAATAGACAGAGATGCACATACTACAAACACAAAGGCACAGATGCAGTAAGAAGAAGAGTAATGAAGAGGTAAGGATGAGGGTGGCAGAAGAGAAATGGAATTTGGCTATACAGTATTTCTCAAGGACCACTGGTAAGATAAAGGAGATTTGTGAGTGAGATGCTAGATTTGTCAATAATTCTCTTACTTATAGTGTCAAAAGTTTTTGAAGGGGCAGCAGAATACGGGGTCTCAAGTGGAACCAAATATAAAAAAAACCAGGTGCACCCCTGCTGTTAGTAGAGAACAATATGGTATTTATTTTATAAAGATCAATAGAATAAAACAACCAATGCATTTCAGGGGTCCACAATATCCCCCTCCTGATACTTTGTGACTTGTTTCCTTTCTAATGTTTGAACTTGAAGAAAGAATGATGCATAACAATAGTTAGCAGCAATGGAAGATTGGGATTTCAGCAGAAGGAATGTGAATCCCACTCCTAACTATTATAATGTATCATTGTTTTCCTGAGTGCAAACATTTGAAAGGAACCAACTCACAAAGCAATCCATCAGCTGATGAAGGGGGATACTGTGGGCCCCTGAAATAAGTTGGCTGTTTTATTGTATTGATCTTTATAAATAAAATACCATATTGGACCCTACTATCAGCAGTGGCACCCCCACTTTTTATACCCTGGTAATATGTTTAGAGGAATAATGCTTTCTTCAGAAGAAAGGAAGTGGTCAGCTGTACATCAGGCTCTTTGGTACAGCCTGTATAGTTTCTCTATCAGTGGAGGATATATCTCCAGATTTAGGTGTGTGCATGCAGTTAAACAGCTAGTGTTTTAGGGGAAGAACCCCTTAATGTTACTCATACTCATTAAGAGGAAGGGCTAAAGCATTTGTTTCATTGAATGCTAACAAATAAAAATGAGCTATACTCAATTTAACCTCTTGCCGTCCGCCCGTAGTAAAAAAACGGACGGACGGCACTGCAGCATCTGCGGGTTGCCGTCTCCAGACGGCAATTTTTTTCTGCTCGCGCGCGCCCCCTGGCGGGCACGCACGGACAGAAAAGACCCGCTAAATGCACACACCCGTTACCGGGTGTTTCACATATAGGCGATCGGCGGGTCCATAGCCCGCCGATCGCCTATATGTGCTCGTTCGCGGCACATCTCTGCTTTATCAGCTTCTTTCGGGGTCCATAGGTGATATTAGGGGTCCTAGAGACCCCTAATATCTCCATAAAGAGGACCTGTCAGTGTGCCTTTGCTATTATATAGGGGGTTGTTATCCCCCTATATAATAGCAATAACAATAAGTGCAAAAAAAAAAATATAAATTAAAAAAAAGAAAAGTAACACATAAAAAAATAAAATAAAATAAAAGCCACATATAAAAAAAGGGGAAAAAACCCCCCCAAAATGTTTAACTCCCCCACCCCCACGTTTACGCGCCTATAAACGTAAATACGCGTCCGGTGCCCCAGCGCGCAAAAATTACAATTGCGCTACACATGTTACATATCGCCGCGAACGTCGCAGTGAGAGCAATCATTTTAGGGCCATCAATCACTGATAACACTAAACTGATGAGCGGTAACAGCTTTTAAAGCGTCGCCTATGGCCAATTTTGGGTATTATCGTTTTTTGAGGTTTCGCGCGCGCACGCAATTTTAAGGCTTGACATGTTTAGTGTCTTTTTACCCGACGTGACCCCATCTTTTATATTTTACCAAAAAATTGGGTAATAATAAATGTTTTATCATTTAATATAGGGGAAACTGTTTTTTTTTTTAAATTTCGGTAATTTTTCCTTAATATAGTAAAAAAATAAAACCCCCAGTGGTGAATAAATACCACCAAAAGAAAGCTCTATCTGTCCCCAAAAAAGGGTATAAAATTCATTTCAGTACAGCGCTGCATGACGGAATAAATGTCAGTTAAAGTACCGCAGCGCTGAATACTGAAAAATGGCCTGGATGGGAAGGGGGTTTAACACCGCGGATGTCAACTGGTTAAGGATATCTAAACCCAAAGGAAAAAAATATAAAAATATTATGTTATTGTTAAACTGTAATATAATAATTTTTTTCCTTTGGGTTTACAAATTCCTTTAATAGGGTATATCTGAGTGCTTACCGTAGATGAGGTAGCTGCATTAGTTATCTTTTTTGATGCTCAGTAGACACATTATTAACCCTTTAACTCTTAAAATGTAGCTGAGCAGTTCGTATGAGATGATATGAAGATGCTACTGGTAAAAGCCACAGATGTTTTCAGACATGTGGATAAATATTTATACAGCAGTAAATGTGACAGCAGTTGAAGCATCACTGTAATTGAACACATAATAGGTCAATTTGCATGCAGTGAATGCTTGGTGAATGTCATATTCACTGCTTTAAAAAAACAGCACTTCGTTTTTCTCTTCTTACAGAACTATATTCTGTTTTAAAATGTTGTATTCAATTTGCAGAATATACATAAAAAGATGATAGACTGAACAGCCTCGCTTGGAGAGGCAAATTGTGTTTCAGCTCAGAATGTAAGTTATTTATGTCGTTAAATGAGATCTAGGTAAAAAACGCTGTTCCCACCTGTTCTTGGCACAGATGTAGGACATGATGTTCTGGTTGAAGAATTTCAGGATCAGAGGGATGCAGTTCGCAAACACCAGGTGCTGGGAGACATATTCAAACTACAAAACAGAAGAAGAGGAGCTGAGCAAGGTTTCATACTGCTGGGCAACACAAGGATTTAAAGTGGAACACGGACTTCAAGAATCAGCCTTTCAGAGGATTTTTAATAAGACTCGATATTTGACAAATATGCCTTTCCGAAGCCTTCTAAACAGCTGGAACCTCGTCTCTTTGTTGATGACATCACTCAGTGAATCAAGGTCTAACAAGAAATACCAGTCAAAGTGCCAATGTACCCAAACAAAATGGATGCATTACTAGACTACATCAGCAGGTGGCATTCCAGGTGAATTCAGGAATGGCAGCACCAATCTCTGGTAAAACCCTGGAGTGAATCACACATGGGTGATGCTCTCAGAAGAAAAGGTCTTCTATTCGATGAACAAATTCAGACTTGCTGCATCTCTCCTGCTTTTTTTTGGACTAAGGTAATATACATCTATATATAAGATAAAATATATCCA
>NW_017306294.1:596927-639311 GCF_000935625.1 Nanorana parkeri | reverse complement strand
ATGGGCTTCTTCCTGCAAAACAAGCTTGAGTGTTTCAAATATATTTCTCAAACCTTATTAATGAAAACTAGGCAGACCCATCTTCTTGCCCAATGCTATGGATTGTAATGAAGAGACGTAGAATGCAGAATGTTTTATTGCTGTTATGCCTTTCTGGGTGCTAGAAGGGCTGTCCCTAGACTTATAGCGGTCTCAGCTGGTAATGGGGTGATGGCAGGTGGGGATGGCGATAAACGTTACCTTGTTCCTGTTGTCACTGGTGGCCAGCCAGAGCATCCTGCTCAGTAACTGGCAGCCAGTGACATCAGTGAGCTGGGCGGGACACCAGCCAGAGCACAAAAGGTTGGCAAGAGCAGCTCACCTGGTAGATGTGGTTGAGCTTGAAGTGTTTTAGCAACAGTATCAGCAGTGCAGATACACTCTTTACGATGATCTCTTTGTGACGGTTCACATCTATCCCCAGTTTCATGCTCTGCAGCACAGTGACCCTATGAGATAACACAAATGTATAAGAAACACAAATGTCCGTAGAAATGATTTTATGAATTTAAATAGTTCCATTATTGTATGTAGTGAATTTACACATTTCACAGTCCCTGCCACAGCATAGGTTCCTGTCTCATTTCAGTGGCCACAAGGCACATGCTTTAAGCAGAGAGATCCTAGGCTGGTTCAGGTTACTGACTCATGTGGGCGATTTAAAAAAAAAAAAAAAAAAAAAAAAAAAACATTTTTAGTAGTGCAATTCAATGATAATTTTAAAATTGCCACTAACACTTTGTTGTTCCCTTTGCTCTTATTTAATCTCTTCCTGTACCTGGCTGTGCTGAATTATGCAGTATGTGTATGTTGTATTACCTGGCATCTAAAAGGTTCTGGGAGTAACCACGCATTCGCCCATACACACCTTTCACCGTCATGAACCATCATGTCAATACACTGCAGTCTCTGTCTGGCAGCCACGAGCTCTTCTTCCCAGTGCATGAAACTCATTTTACAAAGCAGTATTTACTAAACGCTGGTATTGAAACATTAACGATATGAAAACATTAACCGCACAAATTGGCCACAAATTACTACTACTAGTCAATAGAAACAGGAGGAGCAGGAATAGGTCGGCTACAGCTTGGCCATGACAGCGGTGGTCTCTTATTGCATAACACACTGCTTTGGCTTTATGGAGCACTTGCTCTATATACTGGCATGCAGTTTATGCACGGAATTATACCTATAAGTTTGCTTTAAAGAACGCCAAGATTTTTTTTAAATTAACCCTTTCAGTGGGGCTACTCCCGCACTGAAAGGGTTAGGTGTTCATTTATGTCTATAAGTTAAAATAACAAAGATATACTCACCTGAAGCTCTGAGCCTGGCCGGCTGTCATGGTGCTCCCTCCAGCCTGTCCCCTCCTCGGCAGCACATTGGAATGTTCTAGGGATGCACTGATACAGTTTCTCCTGTACCGAGTAATCGCAGATACCGAATACCGGTGCCTTGTGCCCAGATTATCAGGAAGCCGGGCGGCGGATCATGATCCACGCCCAGTTTCCTGATTGCCTGGGAAGCCGGTGTTCTATGGAAAGAACACCGGCTTCACTTCCTGAGGCTGCCTGGCTTCCTGACCATTCAGGAAGCCGAGCGGCGGGGCATTTGGGCAAATCCGAGTACTCTGTATCGGTGCATCCCTAGAATGTTCCTCAGCGTTCTCACGTCTATGCACAGCGTATAGACATGATGATTTACTGGACCTTAGACCGCTTTGTTTGTGTCTAGATTTTAAAAAACTAAAAGTCAACCCTCGCAGTGCGGGGATAGCCCCACTGCAAGGGTAAGTAGTAACAAAAAAAATCCTAGAGTTCTGCTTTAACTAATCTGCTCACTGACCTTCATCTGTTAATATATATATATATATATATATGCATTTTTCTAAAGCGCTACATTGCCAAAGACAATCTGAAACTCCGCTCACTGTAAGCAACGCAGTGTAAGGCTTGGCATGATGTGCAGATTTACTGGGTTTATTAAAATAGAGCATTGCTGACAGCTGCTTTTATATGGTACTTCCACCCCACTTCAGTACAACTCACGGCATTTCCTCAGGCAAAATATCAGCCAGAATATTAATGGAGTCAGTCTTGGCTTTGGAAGTTGGAGCAGCTGCCAGAAGTATCTTCAACAGGGCAATCTGCCAACAGAGGCACAAACTGTTATACAGATAATAGACGATATACAACAGATACAGCACTTATTCTTACAGAGCATGTCTTATAGTAATCACCAAAAAACATATCCAATCCATGATCAGGTATGAGATTAGTCATCAATAAAACGTCATCACGTATGTTATATTGTTCTATTACTGATTGGAAACTAATGCGGCTCCCCAATGTTTCCAAGAAGCAAAAAAACAGAATGATTAGACATCTGAATACAGCCAGACTGTAATGTTTCCTATAGAAGCATTTAGCTTGCTGATAACTAGTTGGGATACTGAACTGATCTGTCAACTGTGTGCATGAGGCAACATCATTTTGAAGCATACCAAACATGACAAAATATCAGTCCAAAGATGCCTACACATGTTATAATCCCCTTTAGGTTACCAACAACTATGTAGTCAGTAAAAGCGACTCACTGACTGAATTAAACTGAATGAGCTATTTCAGTAGGCCCTTGCACTGCATCACTGTTGGGTAACCTATAGAAAATAATACCATTACATTTTAACATGTGTGGTCATCTTAAGGTGGACCTTTACCCCTTTTCACTAAAAGCCACATTAGTATACAGCTCTGCATGCTGATATGAAATCATCTTACACTCCTTAATTAAACATATTTTCCTTTCACTTACAATTACTATTTTCCACTTCCTAGTCCTCTTGGGTATCCTGTGCCCAAACAATGCATCCTGGGTAGATTACATCAGCAGTGCATTGGTGGGATCTCATGAGATCTCAGGGAAGGCATTTTCCTCCCCTGAGATTATATATATTGTCACATGTCCTAGTCACATGTGCCAGAGTTTCAGAAAATCAAGGAAGATATATTAATCTGCCCTTAGTTAAAATGGCCACCGTGAGAAGAATGGGGAAGAAAAGAGAAACAAGGTATACAAAGAATAAAACGCAGGCAATTATCTAGAAGTATGCGTTTCTAGATTGCTATTACTGAACATTTCTAAAGGTGTATTGGTTGTCATTTCAAAGATATGTTCCTCTTTATCACATGAAAAATTAGGCAATACAATTAAGACATAAAAAAAAAGAATACTTTCAGTTTATTCAGCAAATGGTTTACAAATTACTGATGGAATATTCATACTCTGCATAGAAATTGCTTGGATCTACAACCAGGCATTTATGTGCACATGCTAGTTCTAACTCAAATGACAGTGAGACACTACTACACAGGAATAAAAGGTCACATTAATAATGTGATATATCATGCTTACATTGACCAATAGTAGTACAATGCAGTCCCACACCTTCCCAACAATCCCCCACCATCATCTCCACCTCTTCGGTGGTCTTCTATCAAATGCCAGAAATCATCTGGCTGCGACATTAACATGTGCCATTGTTATATAGTTCTATTTTCAGAGGGACATTCTATTTCTATGCTAAAACAAAATGTGCTGCAGACAATACATAAAAAATGAATTCTGAGTGCTGGTCATTGACCCAAGTAAGATGACTTACCATGTACTGGGGTATGCTAAACAACATGGCTTTGTAAAGACATTCTGTTGCAGTCTCCTCCACCTCCTCCTCTCCCTGCAAAGTTACAGTTAGAACATTTGGGTAGTGTCTATTACATAAAGGAAGACTTTATTCTACTTGTCCTATTAAATGATATTATCCATCCAGCAAGTGATGCACAAATAAAAGTTTCACTATAAATTTAGCACTGAAACCATATTATAGACCACTACATGAAAGTCTTGATATGAGCGTGTAAATCCCATCTATAATATAAATATGGCATTTCCATTTGTATTTCTACATCCTTATCTGATTGCTTAAAGTGTATCCGAACCCAAAAAGAAAAATGTAACGTTGCAATTTAGCCGGTTCTCAGATGTGGCAGCTGCACTGCCCCACTGTATCTATGGAGGGAGCCATGATTGAAACTCAGGCTGGACTTCAAACATGTATGCCATTGTTTATCTGATAAGGTTAGTAGTTTTACACAAATAAGATAACATTGTATAATGCTTACAGGTCAGCTCATAGGAAGTGACAAGGACATGACATTTCTGTCAACATCAACAGATAAACATTGTGTGCACACAATACTCTCATCTTGCAATCTGGAAATCCATGTTGAAAACTTCCACTGCACGTTTTTCCTATGTATGTAGAGAGTGTCAGGGAAAGTCATTTTATTGGGGGGTCAAATTTGACACACAACAGGAACTAGCAAGCCAGTTAGAACCGAGGCACAGAACTTAAACTGGGGTGCACAAGATTAGATTTTCACATTAACATACCAAAAACCAATTCAAACAATCCTCTTACCAGTGACATGGGACAATTTTCCAGTTCCTGTTCCTTTTTAATCTGCACATCAGAGACTGAAACATACTTGTGCTGGAGGAACAAAGATTAGGTTGTAAACTGCCACTGTTATGTTGGATCACATCACCCACACGGACAGCAATCTGATGCTGAGCGCTGTGGAGTCAAACACTCTGTAGCCTGAATCATTCATGACAATGCTGGGAACTGGATAAGATGGAAACAGATACTGGAAGCAGATATCAAACCACTGTGCCAGTCAAAAGGGATATATCCTGGGTGGCAGAATTAGATCTCCTTTTTTGGAAGTGGGCCCTTTAAAGAAGAAATCTGGGCAGAACAAAAATGAACCCTTGCAGTGGGTCTATGACTACCTGATGATCTGCCTGATTGGCTGGGATCGGAGCCCAGTGTGTGTGTCTGCCGCTGGTGTGGAGAAGAGGAGGTGTCGGCACTACACTGACGGTGCAGCCGTGTACGCTGCTGGAGGGACGGGGGAGAGAGGCAGCAGGAGACAGGAGGACGAGGCAAGGGACAGGCAGCAGAGGGAAAATGAGTGGAACGAAGGAGTGGGGGAATGTCCGCGGTACAGGACCGCTGTATGTGGAGGTAAGGAGGCAACGCGTTTTGAAGTTGAAACTACTTTTTCAAGCCTCTTTGCCTCAGTACAGTAAGCGCTCGGACTCTGTATAATGACCGGGAAGCTGTCTCGATGCTGATTGGCTGGGAAGACGGCTTCTGGGCCAAACAGCATGGAGCCGGCTTCCCGAGCGACAGGTAATGACACGCCACACGGCTTCCTGATTGCCCGGGAAACTGGCTCCATGCTAGCAGAAGTACCAGTAACGGTAGCCGGTACCGGCGATTACCAAAATATAAATATCGGTACTGAAATACTTGTATCTGTGCATCCCTACACAGGTCATTAGACCGCCAGAGTCCAGGGAAGAAGAGGCTCTGGGGTCTGGTCTAACAGCCAGGGGGGACCGAGGATCAGGTGAGTGTACCTTTTTTATTTTACACCCTAGACCAAAAAGAGCAGTTAACCCTTGCAGTGCGGGGGTAGCCCCGCTGCAAGGGTTACATTTTATTCTGCCTGGAGTTCTTCTTTAGGAGCCAATGTCAGTCTAATGCATGGTAAAGTTTAAAAGAAAACAGAGGAGGAGGCGGCGGGAGCCACAGGTGTGTGTAGGCTGCCCTGGGGTTTAGCATGGACAGTAGGAGGTTTATTCCCTGCATGCCTGGGTGAGATGGCTACTGTTACTACTATGTATTTGGACATTCAGTGGCTGAAATACACCAGTGTCTTTACAGGACATTACAGAGCTGCCATAACCCTCTGGACAGCTGGGTGTAAACGGATATGCGTTCATTCACAAAAATTGAGAATGTTTGTGTCCTCCGTTTTTCCAGACACAAACGTGATGGATTGAAGGTAATTGGATGTACCTGGACACATGTCCACTTACATCCGGTACCCCATACACCCGGCTCTCTAACATGGGTGCATTTACTACCAATTTTCCTACATCGCAAGTGATATGTAACTGATACAAACCATTCATCATCTTTTACTGATCTTACTGCTTTTCTTATCAATGAAAGAATGTATAATTGGTTGCTATGGATTACTGCTCTATATTAACTACATTTATAAATGCACATTTAAAGTGCAGAAGGACTAGCAAGACCAAAACAGGATCCTGTTTACTCTAGTAGAGTACAACTGGTAGATATAAAGGACATTCATTATTTGTTGTTACCTGCTTTAAAATCTTCACACTCTCATGAATAGGCCGTGGTAATCCCACCAGAGTATCTGTGTCACTACACGGGAGAAAACACATCACATATACTGGCTACCAGTACACAACACGGGATGCAGATGAGAACGGTGCCAAGATTAATATTGATACTCACTGTCCTAACGTAAACCCAATGAACTTGTTTCGACTCATCTCCAGGAAAGTTTCAATGTCTTTCTCCCTGAAACACAACATACAGATAAGGTTCCATTTCTTCAAATAGAGGCTGCAAATGCTAACCAGCTATTTAGGGCAACTAGTACCCTTAACCCTTTTCGTGGCCAGAGGTCATTGATGCCTAGATGTTCAGGCCAAATTTAGCAATGTCAACATGCACTGGTTAACATAATAACTAATATGCATATGTATCATTTTTTAAAACAATTTGTACGGACATATGAGGTTTTTATTTGGTTCCCTGTATTAGTAAAAGCAACACTGTTGGGTTTTTTTTAGGCTAACAAATGTGCACAAATGTAAAGAAAAAAACAAAAACGTTATTAGTGCAACTGTTTCCAGTTGAACTAAAAAAAAAAATACATGGCAGTGCACATCAACACTACAGCCTAAAGATGACAATGTTCATCTGCATGCTGAAATGTTCATTTCTATCAATGAAGCCTTCAGCCTGCCAATGGTTCCTGATCTTGATGGGGACTCCAGCTGTCACTGAACCAGCAGCTGTGTGAAGTGTAGGCTGCTGATTATATATATATTACACATACATACATACACACACAATAAAGAATCCCCATAGCACTAGGGGTCAGCTATAGCACAGCAGAGCAGCTGTCCGAGTGAAACCTCAGCATGAATCATCCTAGAAAGGACAAGTCACTGCTCTGATGCCTCACTCTGTTCTGTAAGAAAAAGGAACTCAAAAGGGAAATGTGATACAATGCTCCACGAGTAAAAAGGAGACTAGTACTCCACCTGCTCCATAGAAGACTACACAGTACACAATAATTCATATTTACCTCACCAAAAAAAGCTCAGTGCAAAAAATTGCCTCCTATATCTTAGTGAGCATGTTGCTCTTTGAGGCTGCACAGGTCATGCAGAATAAGGACAGGCTCTGGTAATGTGCTGGGAATAGTAATAGAGCAAAAGTAGTAGAAGAGAAACCACAACACTGCATTCCTGTATCTAGTATTAGTGAAAACTGTCAACATAAGGTTCTTTCACCTTACTTTAGGTGCCCAAGGTAGACCCTTGGGGAAGCACACTCGCTCTGTGTGGATTCTCAGGCAAGCCAATGGCTGTGACATTACATCCCTTTCTTGCACATCAGTCTCTGCCTCCATCATGTTATCTGCATCCTCATTTTCCTCCTCTTCTGCCCCCATGGTTTCCTCACTCTTGAAAGGGTCTTTCTCGTTATAGAGATCAAGGCTATCCTGTTTGGAATTAATGGTTCAGACAGTAGTGTTAACAACAGTAGGCAAAAGATGCGCCAGCTAAGCACAATCCATAAAGGGAAAGCATAACTCATTTAGACATTCCTGTGATGTACTTAGGCCATATCATGTGTGCAGGGAGACCTGTGTGCAGGTAACATATGCTGCCATAACCCCCCCGAAAAAAGTGAGTGACCTGTCACAGGGCCCAAGTATCAGACCTGTACGTGTGGGGAGTGGGGTCCTAGCCAAAGCCGTATGCAAATTCCAACTTATCCAGAAGTTGGTATGTGCTTAACATCTAAGTAATAGCTGCTCTCGCATGCTAAATGGCAACAAATTCCAAAGAAAAGGGCCCTGTAGCTGGAGGTCGGAGATACATAAATGCATGTCCCCATAAACACACCTAATTTAAATTAAAACCCAGATTAAAAACACTAAAGAGGCCTCCCATTGGTTGAGACACACAGCTCAGACTGAAGGGATATGACCATTTAAGTAAATGAAAAGGAATAACAACATCCTCTAACATGCAAATAAGATTTTACGTTCTTATACTATTAATGGTCCATAAATACTGTCAACGTAAGTGAAAACAAGGAACAGGAAAAAACATTATCTACACACATACACACAAAATATTCTAAAGTGACAGGATAAGAAAAAAAGATCTAAAGTATAAACAGCAAAGTTGGAATTAGCTGCAAAAAGCAACAGAAAGGAAAGCTCAATGTGACCTGAGGAACAGAAACAGTCTCTTGGCTCCAAGTTCAGGAAGTGAAAAGAGGCTGCAGGTCATAGAAAAAAACCCTATGCAGTTCCCATTTCCCTTACATCAGGGTCATTACTTTAAAAGGCTAACCCAAGCATATATGTGGGACTGCATAGGAGGAAAGCAGAGCTGGAGCAGGTAAAACAATGCCATGGCAGACAACTTGCTTTAGTGCATCATATATAGTCCAATAGTACATATGTATACAATTTAAATTTTAATAAACATGGCACTTTTATTTGCAGTCTTTTACCATAGAGAAAACATGGGCTTTCTCCATAGTCTGGAGGCACTTCACTATGGCAAGATCTGGGTACATGCATAGGACAGTAAAGCAAAATCATGTCAAAGCTTTGGTCAAGCCACAGCAGTCAGCTGTAACGACTGAAATTCAGAATATTTCCTTTTTAACTAAGCGGTGGGCTAGAGACTTTTTTTTTAAAGGTGCATCTATTTAATGTTTGGGGTCATATGTTCTGCAATACAATACATACTCACCCCGGACACAGAGAAAACAGCTTATGCAGACAGACTGACATACTTAAGTCCATGTAAGACATACCCTGCGGCTACGTCGCCCCCTCTTCTGCGGCTCGCCTAATTCTATTCCATAGCATGGGGGAGCGGTGGGCCTCATGTTCTTCATCACTTGTATACTGTCTTCCTGCAGTGGCGGCAGACCCAATTCAGCTCTCTTTCTTTCCTTCATCTTCTGGAGCTCGGAGAATCCGCCTAGTGTGAACTGAGTACAGTACATCACTCAGCGATAAATTATCAAAAAGACCTTTCGCAAATGGGTATAAAGCTTTTTAGTAAAGAGATGCATTACATATATTATATAAATAGCCTAATCATCAAAAGTCACTGAACATACCACAAGAACTTTCCAGAGCAACAGGAGGACCTTTTTCATGGGAAAGTGTGGAGAGTGGCCACTGCAGAACTTGGTAACCATTGTAAAGAGGAGATAAGAAAATGGTTCCTCGCCTTCGGATGAAAAAGCTAAAACACAAAGATGCAAAGAGTTACAATTTATGACATATACATGTATATAATAACCGCAACATTAAAAAAAAAAAAAAGAAGGATCCTAATCCTGGCGTTTTAGCTTTGTGAATTAAGCCTATTGTCTCACAGCATCTGAGTCTGCATAACACGTTCTTAGAACAAAGCTCAGTAGCTGTTTACAGGCTCTGTTACTGGGCACTGGTAGGCAATCTCAGGAACTGGAAGACAGCTTGTGAAGCCAGGTAGATGAAGGAGCAGTATCTTTCAGAGTAAATAAAGCTGAACATGGAGGCAGGGCTGTCCCTACCTTGTTCACCGCCTGAAGCTGCCAGGAAATGGGAGTCTGGCCAATCAGCAGGGCAAGAGGTGGGGGGATGCTGTTAGTCGCCCTCCCTAATGAGGTTGCCTGAAATAATGCAAACTGCTTACCAAGTTCTGTGCGGAAGTTTTGTCTGTGAATACTCCATTCTGGATCATCTTCTGAGGACTCTTGCCTTATATTTTCCACCAGGAGATACATGACACTGAGAAACACCCTAGACAGAGAAAATAAATAGAATCCTTTATACTGGGACAACTACTGAGAACTAAAATACTTGTAACATATATAAAAGCACAATTCCATCACTGGATTGGACTTACCTGAGCTCAGTGCTGTCTGCCAATGACAAAGCAGGTTTCCTCAGAGCACTGCTGCATGCCTGGCTATTCCTAGAAAGATATATACAAGGTTCAACAATTCTAAAAAAAATGCAATGCAAGGCAACATAGACAGGATTATTTATAGACATGGTTCAAGAGGCTAATGGGTAATCCCTTAAGCAACCCAACAGAACTTTGTATACTTCACAAGGATATGCACTTCCCTGTTCCTTGTTTTAAATGATCAGAGTATGATAGAAATATCACTGGTATGAATATGAATATTAGATATTAATACTAGAGATGCACCGAAATGGAAATTTTAAAACCGAAACAAAACAAAAATTGTCAGGCCGAAACCGAAAATGTTTTTTATTTTAATTTTTTCACATTTTTAAAATATTTAATTTTTTATAAACTTTTTAATTTTTGTATATTTATTAATTAATTTTTAATTAAATATTTTTATTTTTTTAATTTACTTTTAGGGGCTTCGGGGAAATATTAGGGGTCTAAACAGACCACTGATATTTCCCTTTTAAAATAGAAAAAGAGATTGAGGACACAAAGTCCTGAATATCTTTTTCTGTATCCACTGTTATCAATGAACAGGAATCCTCTATGAGCGTTCCTGTTCATTCATAACATGAGAACAGAGTATGTTAACTATGCCCACAATCATGAATGAACAGGAGGTGATGTAGACCACTTCCCATTCATTCATAATTGAGGATATAGTACACATACTGTGTCCTCAATTATCTACAAACACTCAGCGATCACTGACTGTTCGTACCTTGCTCTCCTCTCACAGGACGCTGATCGAGCGGTGTAGGGAGGAAAGCTCAGCCTCCTGTGACAGCGTGGCCTGTCTCCGCCCACACACCGCTCTGCCAGACTGTGATAGGAGGCTGAGCAGTGTGGTAGGAGACACCGGCCGCTCACAGCGCTCTCCTCCTGCAGCGCTCGGCCGGCTATCACAGTTAATCTCCTCCCCGCCGGGACACAGAGCAGCGCCCAGCGGGGAGGAAAGAAAGCATTGATGTGCCCATGTATCAGCAGGAAAAATAGCACTTTCGGCATTATGCCAAAAGTGCAATTTTCTGTGCATCCCTAATTAATACCCTTCATTTATTTAGTCTACATTTAGCTTACCATTTTACTGGAAACTGTCAACACTAGAGAGATTTCCCATAATTTCCTGTCCTGACTTGAAATTAAGTAAAATCTCCCAAATAACAGCACAGACTGCAAATGAAAACCTCTATTTGGAAATGTGGAAAGAGTGTTGACCCGTGTGGCTATTCTCTTGGTGTTTCTCATCCATCCATCTCATATAAGTGATGTGAATATGTGTGATCTGGCTCCACAATGTAAACAAGACAGGGGTGTGGAATTCCTATCGCCTGACGCATGGGACATGCAGTTCACGGTTCCAAGCAGGTGGGTTTTTTTTTTCTACATTTAGCACTGCTCCAGGCAAGCAGCAAGGCTAAATGTAGTGCAGGAAGCCATCCTGTGCAAGTGAACTTGGGCGGCTGTACAGCCAGCCAAGATCACTTGTAAGCAGCCTGCTGGTCATTCCCCCCCATGTTCCCCTCCATGTTCCCTCCCCCCCAATCGACCACCACTCTCTGCCGTGTGATACCAATAAAGTTAAGTGAAAAGAAACAAGTAAACAAAGTGAAAAAAGTAAAAAATAATTAAAAAAAATAATAAATAAAAATTGATAACATATATAAATAAAAATTAAAACAAACGAAAAAGTGAAAAGTAAAAAATAATAAAATACATAAGAATTAAAAAAAATTAAAAAGTAAAAGATAAGATAAATACAAATTTAAAAAGGGGGGGGAGGGAAATGTAAAAAAAAAAATTAAAACCAACCCTGCCATCTGCATACAAATAAATGCATGCATAGGGCTACTACATCTACTGTGCAAATAAACACCTGATGAGAGGTTCTATTACTTCCATACTTAATATTTTGGATGCAGTTGGGTTTTTATCATGGTTATTGCCCCCACAGCCCTCATCAGTGCAACAAAAACACACAAAGAACCAACGTTGGGAGCCTAAAATGCTGGCAAATAGTAATGCATATGTAGTAAATGAACAGAAAACATGTGACGGGCCCTTCTAGAGTAAAACATGTCTAAACGTTTATATGAATTAGATTTTTTACATTTATCAATGTCTATTTGCAGAACAGTAGCCAAAAAAAAAAAACCTTAGAATTGACATTGTTTTGCATAGGAGACGGCTTTGATTTTCTTTACTATGGCATAATGGAGATGTCTTTGTGGAATTCTCACACTAGAAAAAAAGAAATGCTTGTTGTGCAATAATAGAGGCAGCTTGATAACTGACGACCAGAGAGTTTAACTCCGCACTATATTAGCTATGGTTTTCACATATGGCTCTAGGTCAGCGGTAGACAAATTCATATGAATTCAGGAGCCAGCAGAATATGTTTAGGAGCCAGCTCCATTGACAACAAGAAGCCCTCAAACGTTAGGTGCCGGTAGTTCGGCAAAAGTCACCTGGAGTCTGTTTAAACAGCCCCGATGCTGGCGACGTACACCGTACGTCGTCAGTCACGAAGGGGTTAATGAGCATTGGCTACCTGGCTCCTGGGATTGGTCCAGTCCTGCCCTAGGTTCTTATGAAACAACACATTTTTAGGAAATATCCAATAATACAGAATGTTACACAGAGAACTCAGCTTATCTTACGCAATTTCCATGTTCAGAAGTTCCAGGAAGACTGCAAATGTCCCCATCTGGTAGAGGAGGAAGCAGTTGTATTGGGACCAGTGCAGGACATCAGACTCATTCTCACATTCTCCAAACACGCCTGGCAAGAGAGACCAACAAGTGTCATCCTTCTATTCTGCCCATACTCATGCCAATGTGAAGACAGTGCCATGTTCTGTAAAGATTTGTGAGCAGCTTTTTTGCAGCATTATGACAAAAACACATCTGCTGAAGATATAAATAAAACCCCATGGAAAAACATACAATTCATTTAAATGCGGCAGGTACCACCTGTTAAAAGAAGAAGGTGGCCTATCACAGATCCTGCTTATTTACCTATTTAAATCAACACAATCTGATGAAAATGCAAATCCCATCATGCATCTAACTCTGGGAGTCTAGCAATGCCTAATGGGATTTAAAATCGCACCACAGCTGGGGGGCCAGAGTTTGCCTACCCCTGAAATTACATCACATCAAGCAGCAGGGAAAGAGATACAGAGCACACTGGGAATCCAGGAAGTTGATGAAAGTGATGGGCAAACAGAAGGCAGCACTCACTACATTAAAGGGATTTTTTCAAGTGAACTTTAATTGCATTATCAAAAACAACTCTAGTATGTGTTCCTATTACAATGCTGATGTTATAACAGGTTAGTATATGCTGGGACTTTAGAAATCTCTTGAAATAAAGAATCCTAATTATAAATAAATACACTGTGTGTGTGGAACTTATATCTTCTCCAAGATTTGCGTGGGTTTCCTCTGTGTACTTTGATTTTTGCATTCAGGTTTTCTCACAAAATCCAATTACATACAGAAGACTGGATGGCTTCCATCACAATTGGCTCCTGTGTATGTGTCTGAAGGACTAAAATATGAAGAAGAAAATACAAACTGCTCTGAGAGCAGGGACTAATGTAAAAGGCTCTGTATTCCCTGTAAAGCAATCAGGAATTTATCTAAGCCACATAAAGCAATAATACAAACTACACGCAGTGGGGATTGGTTTGGAGAGATGAGTGTGGTGTGTAAATAACTGCTTATTAGACAAGCACCACAAATGTTACCAAAGCGTTTTGCAGCTTCTACAAAGTCTCTCTTTGCATTGTACAGGAGCCTGTTCATGCATCGATTCCCCTCCTCCTGCTGGTGCCCACCTTGTGCCAAGTAGAGGATAGCTCTAGCTGCTGATAGACGCTTCTCCCGGCACACCACCTCCAGTTCATCAAGGAGGCACATTACTTGAGTTCTGTGCTGTGCGGAGTCCAGGGACAACCATCTTGCCTCTCCTATTGACAGGAGAAAATGTAATAAGCATAAAGCGACAATTAGCTTATAGCAGAAGGGTAAAAGCCACCGACGTATGGCATACTGACGTGGCCAGCTGCAAGCGGTTGTGTTCCGCCTTATGCCATACATCGGTTGCAGCGAAAGGGTTAAAGGAAGACTCCACTTTTAACTTTATATTCAATAAACTGCCTTTTAAACCTTCTACAGTGATTTACCAAAAAGACTAATTACTTCACTATTGAGTTAGTGATGTTACCCATGGCAGCCTCTCAAAAAGTTTTCAGCACCTAGCTATCTAAATGCTTTCTGCTTAAAGGCAAATAGAGTATGTTCATGTTGAAAATCTACTATAAGTTCACACTATTGCGCTGCATTAGAGTACATGTGTTCATGTGAATGGGCTGCCTAATGGACCAAAAAAATAGCATGCAGCATTTTTGGCATTGCGGGGAAGAGGACAGGAGAAGGCAGAGTTTTAGGTGACACAGAAGATGCGCAGAGATAGGTAGGAGAAGAACCATGAAACAGCAGAGTTTTGGAGACTAAGGCTGTGGAGTTCCTTGAGGCAAAGTGGGTCAACTGTATCAGCAGAAAGGTCTATGAGTAGGAATACCTGGCCATTGGTTTTAGCAGTTAGTGAGTTTTAGGTGGAGTAAGTGAGGGATTTTTAAGTACCGGGCTGACTAGTGCATGTTTTAGAGGGGTAGGGAAGATGCCACTGGAGGGGAGAGATTGAAGATGTGGGTTAGAGAGTGTAGGGTAGAGCAAGAGGGGAAATGTAGTAGTTGTCAGGGAACAGAGTTCAGGGGGTAGGTAGGCATTTGGAAAAAGGTTGAGCAACTTCCATTGTGTCAGCATGGACAAAAGTTAAAACTATTGTGAATGTGAAGGCAGCCCAGATATGGTAAGTTGGGGAGATATCTGGAAAGCGGAGATCTCTTACCAATTTGTAATCTTGTTTTTTAAATGATTGGCAATTTCTTGGGTAGGAAGTAAATTAGTGGGTGGAGGTAGCAGGTGATGAAGTAGAGAGTTAAAGGTTGTCGAAAGTTGACAAGAACTGGATGAGAGGGTATTAACAAGAGAAACAAAATAGGTCTATCTGGCAGCATGGAGAAAGGAATTATATTTTAAGAGGGCATCAAGGAAGCGTGATTTTGATCCAGAAGGCTAATAAATCACAGCAATCCTCGTAGAGATAGGGGGAAAAAATCCCCAAATACAGTGAGCTTCAAAACACGAGAGAGACAGGGAGGGAGATGCAGGAAGAACTAGAAAAGTGCATTGTGGGGATAGAAGGATTCCAACTCCACCTCCCTTTTACCCACTGGGTCTGGGTGAGTGAGTTCAGTGGAGGCCACCATGGCGGAGGGCAGCTGGAGAGGCAGAGTCAAATTCCTGACGAAGGTTTTGTTAGAGTTGGAGGCAAAAAGGTCATTAACAGCGGTGAGCTTGTTACAGACAGAGCAGGGATTCCAGAGGGCACATGAGATGGGGGGACTGGATCTTGGTAGCAGGGAAATTAAAATTAGAGGGTGAAGGATGTGACTGGTGCCACAGAAAGGAGGATGCTGGGTGTGGGGGTGATCGTTAGATGGTGGAGTGGATAGGGGAGACATCTCCAGAGGTTAGAAAAAGTAGGAGGGTGAGGGAGGTAAGATTGGAACAGGATTTATAGAAGAGCATGTGCCCATATGGTTAAAGCATATTTAAACCCCAAAACAAAAATGTAATATATTGCAGCTAACCAGTCTTAGCTGTAGGGCTGCATTCATTTTTATTTTCATCTGGTAAATCCTGTGAATAAACACAATTCCTGCCCTAAGGTGGGCTACACTCACTCACTCACTCTTCCAGGTCTATGGTGGAAGCCATTGTTGTCACTAGGTTACTATCCTGATTTTGACTACCAACTCCTCCTACACTCATCACTGTTACATAGGGAGGCACCATCTTTTCAATATATAGGTCCTTGGCGTGGTGCCAAGAAGTTGATAATTCACATTGTAAATATTTATACGTGCGTAGATAATGGAGACGTAAAAATGTGAATACAGAAGACAACACACAGTAAATACCCAGTCAGATAAGGTCCATCTGAGATTTCAGAGGGTACAAGCCAACAATACTCCTAAGTGCACATTTTCTTTCTATGATAAGTATGGAAGAGATATCACCATTACCTTCAGGTCTAAACCTTTCCTCAAAACATCTGCGGTTAAGGTTGAACTCGGGCTCTTCTGTGTAGCTGTACAGTTCTGTCAGAGACACAAAAGACTGTATAAGTAGTTAAAGACTAATGCCAGTCAAAACCTATTCTAATTTTGGATCTAGTGAGGAAGAGTTAGGGTCATGTCACACAGGTAATTCCATCACTGGAGAAACTTTGCCAGTGGCAAATTTACTAATAAAGGAGCAGCAACAGAGTGACCCATCACTGATTCAGGCAAAGGGGAAGCAATTCAGCTGCTGGTGAGGTGCTGTCAGTGTAACCCTTTTATTGTGTCCCCAGTGGGGAGATTTTCCTCTACTACCTGTCCACCCTTTACTGGGACATAAATTAAGGACTCATGTCTATAAATTAAGGCACAAAGAGAAAAAAAAAACTTTGTGAGGAGGGTTTAGGAACTTTGGTTTTTATAGCTGTTTTAATTGCCGTGTTTTATTGCTTGCTTTCCCACTGATGCCTTTTTAGGGTTAAATAACCAAAAGGCAAAGTGAACATGCACATTGCAAAATGAACATTAGTAAAAAAAAAAAAAAGTAAAAGCTGTGTTTCTGTGTTTACTTAGAATACCCAAACATCTTGTGCTAAAAAATAATCCTTGTTCTAATATTGTTCCCTTCCACATGACTGGGTAACCGCAATTGCTTTGCTAGGTAGACAGCCTCTACTTTAACCCAATGTGTCAGAGTGTAAGGCATAGGGAGTGGAGGGAAATCTCAAAAGTCACAGACAACAATATAAACCCAACCCATTATGCATAAAATTAGAGTTTTTAATAAACAGGGTAAAACAATGCAGGATTTCAGCCCGACAATCCTAAATCATGCATGATACTGGGATCAAAGCAATGCAGGTTTCCCACTGTTTGTTTGTGCATGCCTCACCTGCAAACTCGGAAGACAACTGGTCTGAATCATTGTATTCAAACTCCAGACTGGGACCATCTAATGGGCTCTGAAGATACAGGAAATGAATTAGGAAGGGAAAGACAACATTACAGGAAATCAGCATGAGGGCATTGTGGAAGTGCAGACACAGCTGGAGGGACATGACATGCCCACCCCTTACAATACACATTACACCGTCACCACCAAACTTCATGACCCACCCCAAGAGCATTTATATACCAACACATGCAGAACATTTCATAAAACTGATTTTTTTTTTAGAAGGAATGGATTATATTATTTGTTCAACATATTTAGCTGATCTTGTTTGTAAGTGTAAATATTCCTGCATGTAAGCATTATGTTTTTGGACCTCTAATAACCCCACTTCCTGAAGCAGCCAGGGTGTCAGCTGAGGGCTTGAAACAGACAAAAGTGCAGAGGCTAAAAATAAGTTCTTTCGAGAGGCTTCAGCTGACTAAACCGCTCTGTGTAAAGCTATGACTGCTGTGGTGTCTAAACTATATCTGAACCTTGGAAAGTAGAGAAAATGTCCCCTCCCTATTGCACACTGTCTTTATTTTTGCGTCACTACGGGCTCTCCCCAAGGTCTCTGCCTAATTTTCTCATTCATGCACAGGTCTGTTTTCATACTGGAAGAACAAAAATGTAATCATGGCCTACTAGATCAGTGTATCACCTCAAACCTGCTGGCCTTATTACTAGACCATTGTAAGGCCTGGCCTTTGTGCCTTGGACCTGTCGCTAGATCAGTGTATGGCCTCCTACACGCTGGGCCTATCGCTAGATCAGTGTAAGGCCTGGCGATCGTGCTTTGGGTCTGTTAGTGCATGACCTCATACTGTACATGCTGAGCCTACTATTAGATCAGTGTAAAGCCTGGCCAGTGTGCATTGGGTCTGTTGTGAGATCAGTGTATGGCCTCATACTGTACATGATGGGCCTATTACTAGATCATTGTAAGGCCTGGTCTTTGTGCATTAGGTCCGTTGCTAGATCAGTGTATGGCCTCGTACACGCTGGGCCTATCACTAGATCAGTGTAAGGCTTGGCCTTTGTGTTAGGTGTCAGTGTCAGGTCTGTTGTTAGATCAGTGTATGGCCTCATGCATACTGTAAAGCGATGACTGCTGTTGTGCCTAAAGTGCATATGAACCTTGGAAAGTAGAGAAAACGTTCCTTCCCTATTGCATACTGTCTTTATTATGGAGTCGCCAAGAAGTTTCCTTGAGGTCTCTGGCTTATTTTCTCATTCACACACAGGTCTGTTTTCATAGTGGTAGAATGAAATAGAATCCTGAGGAGTGTTCAGTTGCTCAGCCGCTACGAGTGCTGAGTTAGCAAACCGCCGCTGAACGATGTGCTGCAAGTCAGCCCTCAGCACTGTACATGATCTTCTTATCTCCAATTCCTTTAACATGCTTGCAGTTACTGAAACCTGGCTTCAGGAATCCAACTCTGCCTCCCATGCTGCCCTATCCCATGGTGGCCTCCATTGGACGCACTCACCCAGACCCAGTGGACGGAAAGAAGGTGGAGTGGGAATCCTTCTATCCCCACAATGCACTTTTCAAGTTCTGCCTTCACCTCCCTCTCCTCTTTTGAAACTCACTGTATTCGCCTATTCTCTCCAATTTATTGGAGGATTGCTGTGATATACCGGCCGCCTGGACCAGTATTTCGCTTTCTTGATGACTTCTCTGCCTGGCTACCCTACTTTCTCTCCTCAGAAATACCCACTACCATTCTTGGTGACTTTAACATTGGTAATAACAAAAACACCCCAGCTTCCACTCAATTTCATAACTTAACCATTTCTTTTGATCTAACACAATGGACACAGTCTCAAACTCACTCTGATGGTAACATACTTGATCTTGTTTTCTTCCACCTATGCACTCCTTGCAACCTCTCCAACACCCCTTTCCCACTCTCAGACCACAACCTGGTCAGTTTCACAATCACCCTGTCCCCAACACAGACTCCCCCTACATGGCACACTGTCACCCGGAGAAACCTCTGCCACCTCTTCCCCACTCTGCTACTGACTCCCTCTATGACAAAATCTCACCCCTGTCCTGCCCTGACTACTTCTGTCTTTACCAGCTCACTCTCATCCCCCCTAGACACCTGAAGTAACCGGACATCAAAAAAGACATAGCCACACTCTCGAGCGACTGTGGCGGAGAACTAGGTCTCTGCAAGACTTCACCCTGTATAAAGCTGCCCTCCTAAAATATAATTCCTCCCTCCGTGCTGCCAAACAAACTTATTTTGTTACTCTCATTAACACACTCTCATCCAGACCTCGTCAACTCTTTTCCACCTTTATGTCTCTAATATGTCCCCCTCCACCACAGCCCACTAATTCTCTCACTGCCCAGGACATTGCCATTCATTTCAAAAACAAAATAGATACAATTCGGGGTCAGATTGCAACTGTCTAATCATCTTCCCACCATCATACTTGTTCCTTTCCTCTTTTGACCCTGTCACCACAGAGGAGGTTACAAAGCTTCTCTCTGACACCCACCTCACCACTTGACCCCTAGACCCTGTTCCATCACCACTACTTCGGCCACACTCTTGCTCTATCCTACACTATCTTACTCACATTTTCAATCTTTCTTTCCCCTCTAAAACATGCGCTGGCCACCCCAATACCTAAAATACCCTCACAGGACCCTACCAGCCTCAACAATCTCAGACCTATATCCTTACTCTCATTCACCTCCAAACTACTAGAATGCCTTATCTACAACCGTCCGAGTTGCCACCTCGCTGATAACAACCTTCTCGACCCCTTACAGTCCGGTTTTCACCTTGTACACTCCACTGAAACCGCCCTCCTAAAACTCACCAAATGACCTACTAACAGCTAAAACCAATGGCCACTACTCCTTACTCTTGCTATTAGACCTTTCTGCTGCTTTTGACACTGTTGACCACCCGTTGCTCCTCAAAAAACTCCAGTCGCTTGGCTTACAAGACTCTGCTCTCTCATGGTTCTCCTCCTACCTAGCTAAGCGCTCCTTTAGTGTCACCTACAAATCTAACTCCTCCCCTCCTCTTCCTGTAGGGGTCCCCCAAGGCTCTGTCCTAGGATGTAGCATTACGTCATATGACGCCGTGTGTGCACAGCGATGAGTGACATGACACGTCTGTTGGGGGGGCCCAATGTTCTGTTCTTGCCTCAGGCACAAAAGGAGCTAGCTACGGCTCTGAATAACCTCCCATGGTTTCCAATACCATCTCTATGCCGATGACACTCAAATATATCTTTCTATTCCACAACTCACCCCCTCAGTATCCTTGCGTGTCACTAATCTAATAACTGACATATCAGTCTGGATGCCACAACACTTCTTAAAACTCAACCTTTCAAAAACTAAGCTCTTGATATTTCCTCTTGCCCGTGCACCTTCCCCAACTTTTCCCTTGAGATTGTTAACACAACCATCCATCCCTCCCCTCATACCAAGGTGCTAGGTGTCACCCTTGACTCGGACCTCACTTTTCTTCCCCACATCCAATCACTATCCAAATCCTGCCGCCTTCACCTTCGTAACATCTCCAAAATACGCCCCTTCCTCACCAATGACACCGCAAAACTACTCATACACTCCCTTGTTATTTCTCGTCTTGACTATTGTAACTCCCTCCTCATTGGCCTTCCACTACACAGGCTATCCCCCCTTCTCTAGTTACCATACTATAGATGCCAGTGTGCTCTAGTTACCATACTATAGATGCCAGTGTGCTCTAGTTTCCATACTATAGATGCCAGTGTGCTCTAGTTACCATACTATAGATGCCAGTGTGCTCTAGTTACCATACTATAGATGCCAGTGTGCTTTAGTTACCATACTATAGATGCCAGTGTGCTCTAGTTACCATACTATAGATGCCAGTGTACTCTAGTTACCATACTATAGATGCCAGTGTGCTCTAGTTACCATACTAGAGATGCCAGTGTACTCTAGTTACCATACTATAGAGGCCAGTGTACTCTAGTTACCATACTATAGATGCCAGTGTACTCTAGTTACCATACAATAGATGCCAGTGTACCATGGTTACCATACTATATATGCCAGTGTGTGGCAGTGTGGCCTCACCTTTTTCTTCACAGGAAAGGAACAGGGAAGCAGCAATTGTGGGTGGCTGATAGGAGCTGTAGCTTCTCCATTCACAGAACCATTAAAAGGATCTGTGAATGGATGACATGGCTGTGTGGGCAGAGCCACCATCATTTTCAAATAACAGCAGCCTGCAGGGAAAAGACCCCCCCCCATTAAGAAAGATGTGGGGGCACAATGTCACACCCTGAATATGGGTGTAACATGAAACATGGTATAAACCGTAAACTTAGCCTTTAAGTCTAGGGCAAGTGTAGGCAACCTTTGGCACTCCAGCTGTTGAGGAACTACAAGTCCCATGAGGCATTGCAAGACTGAAAACCAGAGGCATGACGGGATTTGTAGTTTCACCCTAGCTGGAGTGTCAAGGTTCCCTACCCCTGCTCTAGGGGGGCAGAATAGGCTGTAATCTGCATCTGCACCATGACAGCGGCATGTGACCACTGACCAGGGCCATACAGAAGAGGCATTGAGAGACAGGTCACATAGATGGAGGGAACATTCCAGGTATATATGACTTCTCATCCCTCTACCCCTAGACTTAATGTGCATTTAACACTTGCAGTGCAGGTGGGGGTCCAATTGCAAGGGTATTCTTTTTCTGACACCCAGAGTTGGCCCCAGAGTAGAAGAGCAATACAGAATGTAGTCACCAATCACATTCCTTCTTTCGTTTCATAACCTGATTGGCTGCTATAAAAGACACCTCCACTTGTGGCTCCAGCCTTGTGTATATGAGAGTACCCATGCTGCCCTTTGGTCACCCCGCCCCTCCTCCGCTGTACATATCAGTCTTGTCTGCCTCCTGAGCTCCATGGTACCTCTGACTCTTGGCAGAGTTCCCCCCAGACACAAGTTCCGTTCTCCATACAACACCCCACTTCCCGGCTCTCCCCCGCTGGCTGTCATATGCAGCTTTCCCGCGGCTCACCTCCGGCTCCCTCTTCCTGCCCTTGTTGTTCCCCTCCATGCCGAGTCCGCAGCTGTCACTTCCAGCTCTGGAACAAACACGTGCTGAAAAGGGGCGTGCCCAGGCACCACCCCCTGCGTTTCTAGCTAACTGAATGGTCAGCTGGGGAGGGGCGGGGAGCAAACTTGTTTTTCTTTACTCCCATTGGGCAGAAGTAGAGAGTGGGCGGGGTCGTCTGACAGGACGATAGAGGGACGCTGTTGTTCTGATACCTGAGCTGGTAAAGTTGGGAGGTCCGGGGGATGGCACGGCAGAGGAGGAGGGGGGTGTTACGTGCCCGATCACGTTGGTATGGCTCCGGTATTGATCACACTGGAAGGGCAATGCTCTCAGGTTTTTATTCCCACCATGCCACTTATATTATGCCAGCCCCACCATGCCACTTATATTATGCCAGCCCCACCATGCCACTTATATTATGCCAGCCCCACCATGCCACTTATATTATGCCAGCCCCACCATGCCACTTATATTATGCCAGCCCCACCATGCCACTTATATTATGCCAGCCCCACCATGCCACTTATATTATGCCAGCCCCACCATGCCACTTATATTATGCCAGCCCCACCATGCCACTTATATTATGCCAGCCCCACCATGCCACTTATATTATGCCAGCCCCACCATGCCACTTATATTATGCCAGCCCCACCATACCTGATTGGTCAGGAAGCCAGGCTGCCTAGAAACAAGTGAAGCCGGCTTCCTAGCCAATCAGGAAGGCGGGTCATGACGTGCCGCCCGGCTTCCTGATTGGTTAGGAAGCCAGGCTGCTTACCAACAAGGGCAGCTGGCTTCTTAGCCAATCAGGAAGGCGGGTCATGACGTGCCGCCCGGCTTCCTGATTGGTTAGGAAGCCAGGCTGCTTACCAACAAGGGCAGCTGGCTTCTTAGCCAATCAGGAAGGCGGGTCATGACGTGCCGCCCGGCTTCCTGATTGGCTAAGAAGCCAGCTGCCCTTGTTGGTAAGCAGCCTGGCTTCCTAACCAATCAGAAAGCTAGGCGGCATGTCATGACTCGCAGAAACGTCACCAGCACACCAGTCCTTTTAGGATAGCAAAAGCTTCATATATTGAAGTTCTTTGTCATATGAACAAGAGCTTTCGGGACCACACTGGGTCCCTTCATCAGGCTTTAGCATTGACGATGCTAAAGCCTGATGAAGGGACCCTGTGCGGTCCTGAAAGCGCTTGTTCATATGACAAAGAACTTTCTACAATTCGGCTGATGTTTGCCATAACATATGCGGTCACTCCCCCCCTACTACTACTACTACTACTACTAGGGACATTTCGGTAAGGAGTGCAACAAGGATAGTATTTAATGTCATGACTTGCAGCCCGGCTTTCCGATTGCTCACGAAGCCATGTTGCCTGGCAACAAAGCCATGTTACCTGATGCCGGCTTCCTCGCCAATCAGGAAGCCGGGAGGTGGGTCAAGACGTGCCGCACGACTTCCTTATTGGCTAGGCAGCCTTGCTGCCAATCAGTAAGCCGGATGGCACCTCATTACTCACCACCGGCTTCCTGATTGGTCAGGCAGCTTTGGCATGTGAAGTCGGTGTTCTTTCGCTAGAACACCAGCTTCACAGGCAATCAGGAAGGACTTCCTGATAATCTGGGAACACAGCAACAGTACTTGGCAGCGGCGAGTACCGGAGAAAAAAAAAAAGATAATTACTCATACTCGATACCACAAAAACCAGTATTGGTGCATCCCTAGTAATTACTGTGAGGGATGAGCTGATTGAAGTTTACAGATTTTAAGAGGAAGTGGAATAGGCTTACCTGAAGAGGTGAGTTTTCAGGTTACACCCTAAATGTAGGTGTAGCATACAACATGATCAGAAGATGGAATATTCTTTTGAAGAGACACTCTCATTAAAGTGTAAGTAAACCCCACATCTATTTTTCCATATGTTTCACATCAGACCTTGCTGCACAGAGTTTTCCAAAGCTATTCATCTTTTGTGAGTTTGCTGCAAAAGTTTCTTGTTTGTAGATCGTGTCCATAACAAAAACAGTAACAGTTGCTGGCAGACAGTGACAGTGTTGTGCAGCTGCCGTGCAATGAGCTTCAACCTTGTTAGGCCGCCATGCACACTCCATTAGTTGGTCTACCAAGTCTGCACATGTCTCCCGCACACCTGATAGACAGCCCAATAGCCAACTGAAGGAGTGTGCATGGTGGCCTGACAACGCTGCAGTTCATTGCATGGCAGCTGCTTAATGGTGTCAGCCTGAAATAAAAATGCCGTTATTGGACAGCCGGGTAAGAAACTTTATCTAAATACAACATTGGAAAAAAACATGGAAATATTTACCATAAGGCCCCTTTCGCACTGTCCGATTAGCAGGATACGTGCGCACGTACCCTGGCCTGATTGGAGCAGTACGGATCAGGTGTTACCTTTGTGACAGCCACGTCTGTCCAGTTTTTTCCACCATCTTGCAATAGAGGAAGCAACTGAAATTACTGGACCCATATTGGTCTATGGGGAATCGGATGCAAATGCACATGTGTCTGTTTACATCAGATTACCCCCGATCAGGTCCGACGAAACCTGTTCCGTTTGTTTTTCCAGACCTGGACGGAGCCAGGGGGCAACCAAATGTAAATGGATGCCTGTCCATTTAGATCCAGCTGCCCATAGACTTACTGTACATTGGGCATCAAGTCTGGTCTGCCTGAAAAACTGACAGGCGGACCTGATTGGAAAGCCTGTGTGAAAGGGGCCTTAGCCCCTCAGTTGCATCCAATCTTTGCTGTCTTATTGGCACTTGCCAGTGTGTCCTGCCTCTCTCCCAAGTCATTCTAAGGCTGGGCACACACCTTACAACCATCGCAAGACTTTTGTCTTGCGATGGTTGTAAGGTACTTAAAAAAACGTATGATCTGCCTATCTTGCATAGGCAGATCGTACTTGCGATGATCGCAAGCCACGTCCCCTGAGGGGCAGGCTTCTGATGACCGCAATGCCGAACGGGCAGTGTGCGCTTGCGGACATGCCACAAACCCGCCGAACATCGTAAGATGCTCGGCGGGTTTTTGAACATGTCAGTAGTAGAGGTCGCACGGCTTCCACACACCTTACGATAATCGTACGATCGCGGGATTTCCCACGATTATCGTAAGGTGTGTGGGGACCTTAATGCATCTCTGCAGCTCTGAAAGGATACATTAGTGAGGTGGAGCCACAATAAGGGCCTGTTTACACCAGGGCATTGCAGTGATGCATTGTAAAATGTGTGTTTTACCCTGCATTCCTGCAACCACACAGCAACACAGTGTTCCATAGTGCAGTGCATTGCTATTCATTGTAAATAGCAGCACAACACACTACAACACAAGTGTATTTTAATGGACAGATGTGAATGATCTGTGTGCTGCATTAAGAAAATTGTGGCATGCAGCATCTGTGGTGCGTAGGGTTCCCACCTGTCCAGGATTCACCGTCCAGGTTTCATGGCATCAGAGACCCGGACACAAGATGGCAGACAGACATGGGCAATCAAAATTAAGAAAGGGGCTACTGGCCCCCCACTGAAAATAGTTTCAGCTGTGATATTTACATATGAATGGGCGGCACTATTCCCATATGGATAAGCTACAACTTATTCTCCCAAAAACATGTCTGCACGTCGCTAGAGTGTTCGGGTTTCGCTTCAAGAAAAGGTGGCAACCCTAGTGGTGCGTTGTGGCCCTTTCAAAAGGAATAGGCTTCTCAACACAAGGCACATAAAACACATGTACATTACTGCAATGCACAGGGGTGAACAGGCCCATGGGAAATGTACACACCTGACACACCCAAACATGCTGGATGCTGAATATTCAAACTCTGCAATTGAGCAATTACTGGATGCAACCAAAGCCCTAAGTACAACTATTATACATGTTTCCAATGCTGCATTTAGGTCATGTTCTTTTAGATATATGTCTTTTTGTGTCTTAATGCTAAGACGTGCCAGCAGTACCATAGGTTTGATCTGCCATCAGAAGTCCTTCATGGAATGACCTGTGTTTGTGGGTCTGACTTCCCTAACTCTCCATGACGCCACAGAAGCATTCTGCTCCAGCCTCTACAAGTGCTACAAAAGCCTGCAAGGCAGCTGGAAGTATCCATTGACATCCTGGCTGTTCTTGTTCTATGACAATCCTCTCTCGAATAACGGCCGGTGCACACCTAGGTGATTTATCACGCAGTTTGAGTTGCGCAAAATACAGATTCGCATTGAAGTCAATGGAGGCTGCTCACACCTTTGCGGTTTGTCGTGCAACGGAAATCGCCCGTCGCGCGAAAAGGTGCAGGAGCTATTTTTGGCCGGTTGTCGCGGGGTTTGGGTCCCATAGACATCTCTATGCATTGAAAAACGCACAACAATCTCACGGTTTACAATGAACAGTCGTGTGATCAAAAACGTGCATAAACATCTCAGAATCTGAATCGCCTAGGTGTAAACCTAGTCTCATACATGCAGTCAGGGCTGGATTTCCCCTTGGGTGGCGGGTAGGGGGGCACATTGAGGAACCTGGCCTTGGGGCAGCAGAGAGAGTAAATCCGGCCCTGCATGCAGTGCTTTGTGCTTAGCAACTGGCAGCACTATAGAAGCCAGCAGGTATAGGCAGGGCTGTATTTCCATCAGCGCACTGCTCCAGTACACAACAACCCTCTGCTAGGATCTCCTCTTTATAGGCTCAATTCACAAATCTTTAGCACCAGTTACAGGCTTCATTCACCCGGGGCATTCTGGGATTCCTGCATCCCAGGGGTGCCCGTTCAGATGCAGCCGCTGTACCCAATGACGTTAGTGACAGGATGACAGCAGCCGCATCTGTTAGCAGAAGTCTGCATGTAACCCTATATGGTACACTTACATGCTGGTTGGGATAGAGGATTGTTGCTGGACGCAGGATAAATGCATCCAGGGATAATCATCTATCCCAATACCACATGTATTTGTATCATGTACGATTATATCCAAACTGCTGCTGAGAGATGCGGCCGCTGTCACCCTGTCATCATCTTCAATGGGTACAGCGCCTGCATCTGAAAGGCAACACCTGGGATTCCCGTGGCAGAACGAGGCATACATTATGTTGTGAATGGGGCCTCAGGCACTCTTTTTTTCAGCCACGTGACTAATTTTCAAATTTCACTGGACTCAACTAAAAGTACCTGTCACTTTTTTGGGGAGGGAAATCAGGATACATTTGACAGGTAAGAATACTAACCCTGTTGTTTTAGCAGTAGTGTCACAAGGGGGGTGTGGCCCACACCAGGTGACACCAAAATGACTGACAGTCATGGTGGTGTCACCTCCGCTGAAAAATCAGGTACTTGCTCATGGAACGAGAGCCCGACAAGCTGCATTAGAGAGGAGGGGATTAGCGGCATACCTTATCCCGCCAGATAAACGTTCTCTCCTCTCTTTGCCGGCATCCATCACCAAAATGATGTTGCACCAGGTGACACCAGGCCTGAGGACATGCCTCATGGGGGGAGGCTACACCGGTGGGTGTATATACTTCCCTATTGCCAGCATCCCCTTCTGAGTATTAGAAATGCCAAACCCATCGGTACCATTGCTTTGTGAGGTGGTTCCCTTTTTTGGTATTGATATACCTACCACTGGCAGAAGGCATTTGGAGTCGTATCAGTAAGCAGGGACCAAAGGCTAACTGCCCCCTTTGCATAGGAAATCTAGCTCCACATGCCCATATATTATGCTGGCAAAACCTCTAAAACACAGGATAAGGACTATGAACAGTCTATGAGGAACACAACAGAGCAGGGTTACAGGTAGGTTATTTACAGACCATGTGCATGTTACAGTACATTACATAATCCCAGGCAGCTTTATGGTGTAAATGATATGAGCATCCATGCCTTGTCTGTCACTCTTCCATGTAAAGTCTAGACATACTTTAATAGGATATACTAGAGAAAATATGCCCCATTTGTTGGGAAGAAATGTGAGAATGTAGTGGAGTAAAATTAGCAGTCAGTCCATTGACCTATTCCAGATAATGAAAATCAAGGTAAATAATTCACCATCTGCAGCCTATTTACTCATTGCTTGATTCCTGATACAGGAGAGTTAATCATTTCACAAAATACTTTTTAACCCTCAAACCTCCTCTCCATGCCCTGAAACCTTAAATCTATTCTCTGGAGCCATATCTTAAACCCCATACCCCTGATGCCTTAAGGTGGCCATACACTGTACAACCATCGCAAGACCTTAGTCTTGCGATGGTTGTAAAGTACTTAAAAAAAACGTACGATCTGCCCATCTTGGACAGGCAGATCATACTTGCGATCATCGCAAGCCCGCCCCCTTGAGGGGCGGGCTTGCGAGGACTGCAATGAGGGGGGGGCTGGCGAGGACGCCAACCGGGCAGTGTGCGCATGCGCACACCGACCCGTTCGGCAGTTGTCGAACCAGCAGGCCTCTCACTCGCCGAGAATCGTACGATTCCCGGCGGGTTTTCTAGCCTGCTGGTCCGACGGAAGACGTGCGACCGTACAGTAGATATCGCACGCCTTCCATACACTGCACGATTCTCGTACGATCGCGGGATTTCCCGCGATTCTCGTACGAGAATCGTGCAGTGTATGGGCACCTTTAAGGTGTATATCAAACCATGTTTTCCACATTTCTGAGCAGGGAACATTTACAATTCCTGTTAGGCTATTACGGATATCCAGGGCTCTGTTAAATAAATTTTTTTTTTACATAGACAGAATTTCTAATCCTTCCACACTATCTAAAACTGGAAAAAAATTAAAATTTTGGCTTGAATTGCACTTTAATTCCATATACTAAACCATCAAACCTGTATGCTTCAAGCCATATCCTGAAACAGTCATTTGAACCCGTACCTTTCAAACCAAACAAACCCATATGTTGAAACTATATCAACCCATAACGCAAACCCTGAAATATAAACTGGTACCTCTATAACCATACCCTGACCCCTTTATATACACAATGTAACTGGTACCATTAAAAACGTACCTTTCAAATCAAACCCTAAGCCCATACCCCAAAACTTAGAACCATGAAATCCTTAAACCTAGAACTGTGGAACCCATACCCAGAACCCCAAAACCTTAAAAGTAAACTCTATAACCTCTACCCAGAACCCGGACTCTGAACCAATAGACCCATCCACTGAACCCCTAAACCTGTAAAAGCAGTTCCCTGAAACCTCAAAGTCCACACCCCTAAACCGACAAAAGCCGCCAAATAAACCCTTACCCTTAAACTTTTACCTAATCCTATAAAAAAGAACCCTTGAATCCATGTGTTAAATCCTTACCCAGAAACCTGTACTACTAAATCTGTACCCTAAACCCTTGAACCCATGCAATGAACCCATTTCCTTGGATGCATACTCTGAAGTGTTGAACCTTTACCCAGAACCATCACCCAGAAGCCTTAAACTCACCCTATTTCAATGCAGAACCCTTGAACATTATACTTGCACTTTTGAACATTAATCCCATATCCTGAATGCATTCTTTTAGACTTCTATCTTTGAACCTATAATCTCAACCAATACCCTTGAACTGTAAACCCCATTAAATTATAGCCTAAACACATGTGCCTATAACCAAAACCTTTAAACCTAGTATGTGTAAAACACAGAGCCTGCAACCCTGAATCTTTTCCCCTTTGAACACAAACCTGTACCCTGAACCCCATACCCGAGAACATTGAACCCAGAACCACTGACACTATACTCATGAATATGGAACTTTTATTCCTCTTCCTGAGCTCGTACCCTGAAATCCATACCCTAAAGCCTTAAACACATACCCTTGGGGGGCGTGGCCAAGACATGGGGTCGTGAGGACATCTTGAGTGCGGGCCCCATCCTCTGGGTCCTGAAATTCAGCCTGGTTTGCAATCTCCTTACCTCCTTTTCATGATGCCGAAGCTGAAGAACCTCACACACGACTGCTTTGGTCTCTGGAGCCAGCGCTGTTGCGGTGGTCACAGTGCACTCCCTGATCCTTACCCCCGCTGCTGCCCTGCCCGAGTTCTCCTGTGGAGTGGCTAGACAACCTGAACGCAGCTCCCCACAGGATGCGTTGTGCCTCATTCATTTTTCACTCTCAAGGAAGAGGCGATGTGTAAGGCGTGGGAAAAGAAATCTGTTGAATTTGTCGGTGCCCCCATTACCTTTTTGCCTGATCTGTCCAGTCAAACACTCTTTATGTGTAGGCAGCTTCGTCCTCTACCCCGTTGTATTCAGGAATCAGGAGCATCATATCACTGGGGCCACCCGTTTCATCTCCAAGTTAGGAGGAATGGCCGCCAGTTCATCCTTCATCGCCCAGACCAGCTCCCTGCACTTTTCTCCTTCCTTGAGTGCTTGTCTGTGGACGTCCCTAACTGGTTACCTGAGGTGACGGAGAATTCTGTGCAATTGCAGAAGGTCCCCAGACCCTAACGTCAATGTTCCCGCAGACCAAAGGGGGGGAACGGTGGAGCCGCTCTGCCAATCCCACCTCCAGTGAAACTTAAACGGTCTGGTTTGGCATCTCTTTGGCTTTTGCCTTCAGTATTGAGTCTACATCGATCTGCTCCTATTATTTTTGTACGGTTTACTTTGGCCAATATGATGCTGCCCATGCATTTTACTTTAAGAGGGTTCTGTCCCCCAACATGAAGTGGCAGGTTATGCAGATGATCTTTGATTTTTTGTGACGAATCCCGCTACCTCTCTACCAAGTCTTTTAACTGGATCACTAAATCTCTCTAATTTCTCCATTAACCTACAAAAGTCCAAAGCTTTAATCCTGAATATTCCAAAATCTACTTTGGAGGCCAGCATGCCTCATTCCCCTCTTTAAATGGGCTCAACAACTTAAGTACTTGGGGACCGACCTGACTACTTCACTGGAGGATGTCTTCCAAGCCAATTTTTCTCTGTTCTGCACTAAGGTCAGACAAGACTAGCAGAACTGATCTTCTGATGCTTTCACATGGTTCGGGCCCAACAGTATTGTTAAAATGAATATACTCGAGACTTATCTATTCATTACAAAACTTTACTGATGCACATCCCGAATTCCTTCCTGAAGAAGCTGGTAAATTTCACTGGGCTCAGAAATCCCACCGATTGAGTCACATGTCTTGACCGAAACTTAAATGGTGGCATAGGGTTACTGGACCCCATCAGGCACTGCAAAGAGGTTCATGTGTCCAGGGTTCTGAATTGGTGTAAGGAGAAGCAATGGCTGTAGAGTTCTGCTCTTGGAGGTTTTATGTAGCTAGATAGGAGTTCTACCTCTTGGACACGCATCCGCTTATTGGTGCCACGTTATCGGTGTTTCAGACTGATCAACATTAATGGATGCGTATCCTTCAATGACTATGGTTATAGGTCATCCTTTGTTGCCCCTTTTACCACTGGAGCGGGAATTCAGTGTTTTGTTTTCTGGCCTGTACCCGGTACATCATTTTTAGTCTTCCGTGGGATATTCAATCCTGCTCAGACCCGCCTTTGGCGTTCTGGAAAGCCTTGCATATTCTATTAGGAAGATCGGTGAATTTGGCCTCGTTAACCGACTTTGAAACAATGTGTTTGGTTATAGACCCTGCCCGGCAGGCCTTTCTGTGTCCTATCATTTGTTGATTAACCCACCAGGTCAATCTTCCCAAAATTTTCTTACTAAGTGGGAGAGAGATCTGGGTGGGGGTGGAGCCGGTTTTCCTATTATTATTATACAGGATTTGTATAGCGTCAATAGTTTGCGCAGCGCTTTACAATATAAGGAAGATATTACAATCACAATACAAATCAAGACAAGATGGTAAGGAATCTCCATCTTGTTGCCCTGCTCTTCCATACCTTTTTTCCCCCTTTACTACTCTCCTCCTTAGTATCCCTAGACCTCAAATGGTCGCACAACAGACTACATGGATGAGATTCTCTGGTCTAATATGTTTAAGGTATATATGCCAATTAGCTTTTTGGCCAGTTGCTGCTACCATGTTTTCTTTTCTGTACTTTTATCTTTTTTGAACATTGTCTTTTGTTCTGTGACTGTTCTTTGTATCAAACAATAGAAAATAAAGAATTTACTAAAAAAACGAAGAAAAAAAACCCTGAACCGTTAAACACATACACTAAATTACCCTGAACTCAAACCCTTCAACCCAGAAACATGTACCCTTGAATCTATAACCTGATCTCTTAAACCCAATTTCAAAAACCACTATGTAGAATCCACTCTATGTTATGCCTCCACTTCTACAGAGTATTAAGAGATCAAGAGAATTAAAATGATTCCAATGCCCAGAGTTCTTTAAAGTACACCTGTCATGAGAGAAACGTGGACTTCCATTTCTGAGGCCCATCCTGAAAATGCTAGCATAGGGGTAAGACATTCTGACTTTTCTATGTCCTCATTTTTAGTGCTTAAAAAAACTTGGGTCCAGCACAGCCAAGCAACTACCATTTTCAGAAGGCAGGCAGTAATGGTCATTACAAGTGTACTTTGTAATATTCACATTCTTGCATAAACCTAAATATGATTGGTGCTCTTTAGTTCTAAAATGTATATGTACAGGCTTGTATTAGCATTTCAGGTACATTACAGAGCAGCTGAATTGAAGTGTTGTAATCCTTGCACTATGTAACCTTTGCTCATTATTTCATAAAGTGGTCCCAGTGAGTGCTTGAAAGTAAAGCTATGGTATTGAATTTAATTGGTATTATACAAAAAGCAGATGAGAAGGTACACACATAGCCCGTTTCTGATGTTTTAAAGTACTTTGGAAGAGTGAAAATGTAAAAGGCCAGGTAATAGCTAAAAACACAGTTAAAATACATAAAACATGTTTACTGCCAGACGATTATTCTTGTTCACCCACTCTTGTGATTTATATACTCTGCCCCATACCCCACTACCACCCACCCAAAAAAAATAGTACACACGTCCCCTTCCCCCACCGCCAACAGCGCACATGTCCTCTCTCTCCCACAATAGTAGTTTATGTTCTTTAGGAAATCAGCCTAACTCTGGGAGCATTGTTCTGCGTTGTGCATCTAGCTCCTGCTGCAGAGTGCTCCTATGGAGAAGTAAGTACCCCTTCTAGTACAATGTGGTCTATCCCAAACCCCTATAAGTGCCACTGCTTGTTACATGAAGTGGAAAAATCAACAGCTCTACTGGCAGGGTCAGTAGGTAATGAGACAACGTTACAGGGGGGCACTCGGAAAAACAACATCTGCTGCCAATTCTAAAAGTGTGCAGCCAAAAAAAAAAAACAACCCACTTTTAAAATGATAAAAGTAGAGAAAGGTTAAAACCCCTGCCAGCTTTGTTTTGCCATCTCTGTACCGCTAGAGACACTCCCCTTCATTTCTTGTCCCAGAGATGCAGTAGGAAGTTTAAGGAAGTCTGCCAATGTAAGAAGAATTCCCCTCTTAGACAGCCATCTCCGGCACAGGTGTCCCCATTGGAAGATTTCCCCTCTCTTTTTCTCTTTGACAATAGTCACCAGTATGAAAAGAGGGAAGAATCTCCCCAATGTGGACACAGATTACGATAAGTGGACAGGGTCGACCCCTTCCTCTATCCAGAAGGAAGGAAAAAAAAAAAGGGTTTTGCCTACAGATACAATAACAGACTGCATTATATACGTCATTAGTTTACTTTGCCCAGAGTTACACTTTAAGCAAGAAACACACTTAACAGATTCATTTGATAGCATTTTATTCATGTTTAAGATTACAGATTCCTTATTGCTGATCTAGTACAATCACTCATACGTTAAAAAATGTAAAAGACTCTTGGAGACTGCCGTTCTGAACACTGCATTTTTATACTGCAGTACAGGTCAAATACATACTGTCCAACACCTCGGCTGCTGGTGATAAAGTCTACAGTGGGTTGTGCATTGCAGGCTTGACCAGCAGCATTAATTGTATATCACTGAGCAACAGGTTTAGTTTTACTTTAAAGTTTCCGCTTGCTGGTATCTTCTATCCAGCTAATCTGAAAGGATCTCATCCATTCTTAACAATGCAGAGAAATGTAAATTACTGAAATAAGACATTGCTGAATAAGAAAAGCTGGAGCTGTTAACAGATTGCAGGTCTTTTTCTCTAATGAAACCCTGAGGGTGTTTGTCCATGAATATAGAGTTCGGGCTTAAATCAACCAGCTTAAAAATATGTGCTCATAAAGTAAGACAGTGCAAGGAAAAACAATATGTAAAATTGGATAACCTGTAGCTACCAAATTTTAGGTTACTGTTAGATAAGCAAATATTCTGACCAAAGGTTACTGCATTTTACACACTGTTCCTCGCACTGCTGAAAAATGTGGCAGTGAAGCAGCTTGCCTTGGGCTGAAACAATATTATACCAACGTTCTCTGAATCTTAGATTCAACTCCAAGATTTGGTAATATGTAGCGGTGTATTGCCAATCCACCAAACGTCAGGCCAAGCTGTTTAACCTGCTAGAACGTGGTCTACTTCGGGCAGAAAATGCCATAAGCCTCAATGATCACACTTGGGAGGTAGTTAACCGATTGATTGGATTCACCTATATATTGATTTAGTCCAGCAGCTGTCTCCGCCGTCAGTGCTGAGTACAAGAACTGCAGAATTAATAATGATCGGGAGAGACCACATAGGAGATCGTATACTCCTGCTGATGATTGCTCTAATGTGTTGCTAGCATATAGTTTCAGTTGAAAAAAATATATATTTCGAGGTGATGGCCAACAGGATCTCAAGTCGCTTAGCAGGAAGAGATTCAACTCACCTACCTAGTTTAAACTTTGATGTGTTTCACAAATTCAGATTTACGCAAGCCACTATTTTGTGGTGCAAGCACAAGACACAAAGTGTCCCGTTTCTCAACTCAAAAATAACTAAGACAGGCCTTCTAGCAGGTTTTAAATAAGATTAAAAGAATTGCACACGTTCACAAGTATATTTTGTGTATATAGGACAGGTATATACAGCTGTGCTGTGTATGTTGTATATACAGTATATATACACACATGCACTGAGGAAATGTTCTCCTCTGCACAGCACAAGATCACAACACAGTCCAAGATTCAGTGGTTACGTAGCAGCAGCAGAATACCGCAATATGCAGTAAGGAAAACCTTGCTAGATTTGTATACAAATGAAATCAAAATTAAATAGAAAGCAGAAGTAATCAAATTCAATGGAGATGAAGATCAAATGCATGAATTTAAATCAAAGATTAAAATCTAGATCAGTTAAAAGTTTAGGGAAAATTCAGCCTAAATGAAGTGAAATGGCTATTAAAAGAAAGAGCTGTCTACTGTATCTTGCACTGGTGGCTCGTGGTGAAGGTTTGGGATTCACAGCTTAATTAGGGAATGTAAAGAGCCTATTTGCCTGGCATAGCCATTGCACTGAGGGCACAGGAAGAAGAAAAAACAAATCAAAACTTCTCATTAAGGGATACAATGCCAAATACAGAATTTGTATTAGTACACCGTCAATGACATGACTTTTTAAGTGTCAATAAAGGCAGAGTAACCAAGTGACGCTCCTGTACTGGCTGATGTGCACTTACATATTACATGTTAGTGCACATAACATTATTATGAGTTTAAAGAAAAAAAAAAAAAAAAGGTAGTTAACTGCACAATGAAGCATTTCCATAATAAATCAGAAAAGCCATAGCACAGGAACAAGATGTTTTGCACATGGCAACACTGGAGTCCTCCTTTTCTGCTTTCATAGAAAACTTAAAGTGAATGAAACGCCTGTGTGCATGAGCCCAAACAACTGTGATTTAATGCACAAAATCAGTGGGATGTATACCACTTCCTAATACTACCTACCAGAAGCTTGAGGTTAAAACACTGCCACAATGTATACAGAAGTGACTGGAAAAGTTGGCATGTAGATGCAGTATTACATACTAGTACCGGAATACAATGGTGCTCAGTTTTCAGCATTTACAGCAGCAAGTACTTTGTACTCATTTTAACCTACTTTTGGTCTAATACAGTTATATGTTTTGCATGGCAGAAACGGAATTAATCGGCTTGCTCTGCTGTAGGCTCCAAGTACCAGATTAAACGACGACTCAATGAGAGGCAGAAAAATAGGACCAACATGTGTCCTTAATGCATGTCATAAGTATGTACTTCCAAGTGGCGACATCCTCAGTAGTGCCTTAGAAACTAAAGGGAACGCATACCTTACTGGGTCTTCGAAAAGCTTCAGCTGACACCAAACTTTCAATGCAGACGGATGTCTGCATAAGGAAACATACTCAAAAAAATTAAAATAGTAACGTATTACACAGCACCCACTACTTCATGGGGTTTTTGTTAACTGACTATTAAGTAGTAGCATTGCACTTAGAAAATGTTTGCGATCTTCTGTGTACACAGTAGAAGCAGGGACACCGGCACTCCAATGTAAGCGTGAAAAAAAAAAAAAATCTTATTTATTGAAGAAATACGACATGTCACAAATAGCATTTTTGTGACATGTCGTATTTCTTCAATAAATAAGACTTTATTTTCACGCTTACATTGGAGTGCCGGTGTCCCTGCTTCTACTGTTGTATGACTGTTGCCGTCCGTCGATCAGCCATTTGATTTTCCGTGGAGACAAGAGGACAGGAGTGCGATGGGTTCATGGATCTACTTCTGTGTACACAGGCACACTAACAAAGTGGCACTTCTGTGCAGCACTCAATGGAGCAGCATGGATGATAAAAACAAAACCTCTCATTGATTCTTTACTGATGAAATAAAGCCTAAAACTGTGCTAGAAAAAAGAAAAATCAGCAGTGCAGTCAAGGTCCGTAGAAATGCAGTGGGGTGCAAACATGGACAAATCAACTTTAAGCCAATTTTCTTAGATGGCTGCTAGCAGCTATCACGAGTGAGTGAATGACCGTTTAGTGTCATATTCTTTTGGAGTTATTACAGCAGCTTCATAGGAACATTATTATTTGACACAAGAGGGAGTAAAACAAATAACTATCACTATTGAAAACCCACAATAAAATAGATTTAGGTCACTTTTACATGTTTCATTAAGACATCCACACTTTGCATCCTTCAGGTAAATCAATATTAAAAGAGAAATAAAAATGCAAGTTAATGCAAAATAAATTTGTTTTTAAATTCAGGTTTCATGCTAGTTAACTTGTTCCCCTTCCCACGTGCTGCTGGGATAAGCAGTGTTAAGAGATTGCTATAAGCCTGTAAGTACAGCATGACTGGGGGGAACTGCTACAGTCTTACAGGCACAGCTCCCCCCATAACCCAACAACCTGTGGACTAGCACAGAGAGCAGGTAAAGTCTATTCTAGGCGGCTTTTCTGTAATAAATAACATGTTTACTAATATGGCAGAGAGTCCAGTTCTTGATATAAGAGCTGGCTGTACAGTGGCTGTGAAAGGCTTCATATTTTTATATTTATTCCAGATTTCCCCATTTTTCAATTGCTCCTCGAATGCAGTATTCAGATGAACTCAATACCTAAAAGAAGAAAAAAAATAAAGTTGTAAAGCAAACCCACTGTTAATGGCATTTCATTATGTGAGCTCCAATGCCCACCCTAATCTTCCCACTCTCTGCTCAGACAACTGGATGGCGTGCTCATCATTGTGTGTGTGTGCAGGGGCTCTTCAATATTCCATGTTGGGTCTTTCTCCTATGAATGTGCGCCTCACGCCATTCATTTTAAGGAACGTCTTATTAATCGGAATAGTGATTGTGGTGTGCATGAACGGGAGGAGAAAGATTTTGAAGAGAAGGCTGTGCTTTTTTTACTTTTGAATTTCCCGCCGGTTCCGCCCCACTGCGATGCGGGAGCTCGCAAGGGATGGAAACCGGAAGACAGATGCCGGCATCGGCTGGAGGACACAGCGGGGCTCGTATGGACAAGGTAACTGATGCTACAGTGCAATCCCGAATGTGGCTCGGGGTTACCGCTTTGGTAATGAAAATTAACCCCGAGCCACACTCTGGATTACCGCCAGGAAGGTTATACTGACATTCTAGTAAAAAAACAAGTACACATGCAGGTGTGTTTTTAAAAAAAAAAACAAGATTGTGGGTAACAGGATTACAGGTGATTTTTTCACCACTGCTGTAGATTAAAGCAGAACTGTGGAGAGGCTATAGACCTTCCGAAATGTACATATTCTTAAGCAGTAAATGAGCCTAAAAACAAGAGCTCACTGATCTCCATAACTACAGACAAGGTGGAGTTATTCATCCTCAAAGTCCACAGGAGAAGCACGACCTTCAAGTTGGGTCTCAACACTGTGCTCTCTGTTAACATTATAGATTAGATATGCATTAGATTATGAGGGTGGCTGGCTGCCAAATGACTTCTGATAGGGGTGGGGGGAGGGCAAGACGACTTTCAGAAATGAAAGTGCTTTTTGCTGTTAACCAAAGATAAATTACTCTGCAGTTGCAGCAGCTACAGTGGTCAGTGAGGGTTTGTTTTAAAGGTAAGCTTTACACCTATGCGATATGTTAAAAAAACCAAAGTATTTTGAATTTAGTATTTTGAATTGATTACTTACTGTAGTGAATATCAAACCATTAAACCCAGCCTTACAGTACTGTACAAAGATCTTCTATTGTTTGTAAAAATTAGGCCCATTCACAACAAAGCACATTTTCCAAATAAGCATTGTTGTGAGCATGCTGCCATACGAGTGTACATACCTGTAGTAATTTGGTTTGAAAGGTCCATTCTTGTTCAGACCCAGATACTTGGCCTGCTCATCTGATAGCTCAGTGAGGTGGGCATCAAAAGTGGGAAGATGAAGGCTGGCCACATATTCATCTACAGGACAGAGATTGCATCCATTAAGAGAAAATAAACACGAGAATGAAAATGGTTTATTATATACATCATTTGCACTGCTAAGCAACAGATTAACAAACATGTCATTTTCACGAGACTCACCCATCTTCTTAGGCAACAGGTAGACATCCTGTTTATAGCGACCCTCTGGGGCATTGTAGAGTTCAATCAGAGCCAATGCCTGAGAATAGACACAGATTTATTTTCGGTATCGCTATAGAACCAACATATTCTATATAACTTTAAATTACTCCAGGAGGAGCTTTAAATCTAAAATTGCTACTTGTCATTAAAATATGGCAATACATGCTCGTGTGCTAAACAGGTCAAATGCCAATTTAACCGACCAGCATGTTTCTGGATTGTGGGAAGAAGCATTGGCACTCAGAGTAAACTCACACAATCACCATCAAAGGATGCAGTGTACCTGGTGAAATATTAACCTAGAAAACCCCAATCATATTTTACAAAAACATTCTGCATTTTTTTTTGACAGAACAGTTGTATTCTTCATAGTTTCTATGCTAGAGCTGCATTAAAGGAAAAAACTATGGGGAGAGTAAAATGCACTCATCCTTATAGTTAAAGCCGACGTGTGACACTACAGCAGTCACATATCGACTCTATAGATCGAGAACTGAGCGATCACATACCGCTGATAGCTCAATTCGCGACCTTCTCCCTGCACATAGTAGTGACCGCTGGCGCTGCCTATCTGGTGGGGTGGATCCCACAGCTCTGCACTGTCACCATATAGTGGGCAATAAGCCCTCTATATACTGAGTTTTGGGTCACAGGAGGACATCATTAAATGTCCTTCTGTGACTCTGAAGAGAACGCCAAAAAAGGTTTAACCATAGTTTTCTTATAATACACTCTGCAATGCCAGTGAATAGAAAAGCAAGAACTAACTTTAGAGCCATGAGGCAGGGTTCCAGCTCAATGTGACCATCACAAGAACACCTCCCTAAATCCTCCTGTAATGGGCTTCATAGAAGCCAATGATGAGTAACTGATGAGGTCACCTATCTGCCCACTCTCGTTTCTCCTTCTGTCACACTGTCTGTGAATGCTAAACAGACTGAGCCCATAGGACTGTCACCTCCTAGTCTTGGGAAAACAAGTATTCAAAAAATTCAGGTACCATTGAGCTGCAATAAAGAGTTCAATTATAAGTGTGTGATTATCTATGTATAATGATTTTTTTTTTTTTTTTTTTTATACCTGCCTGGAACCTGTTAGAATGTTACAATATTCGCTAGGAAAATTAAAAAAACTCTGCTGGTGCGTACAAAAATATTTTGGTGGAATAGCAAAATTAATTTTACTGTTTGCACTGAAAAGAAATGGCTGCATTGTACGCAGTTAAACGATTTTGAACCCCACCCATCCTTAAACCATTAGCCCATGAACATCTTTAGCTGTGAAAACTTCACAGGGCTCTGAAGATTTCTAATGATTACATTAATTGTACTGAACTGTATACTGAATATGACGCAAAATAAGGCATCCAGCAGTAGTGGGGAAGAGCCGCATATACCAAAATCCCTTGAGGCATGTCGCAAACTAAGCCCTTTCTGCAATGGTATTTTCTTTTTACAAACTTTTTTATCATAAGGAATGTTACAGCCATTCAAATCTAAAGATGTGTACAAAGACTTCATGTGAACAAATGTGTGTGCAGATGTACGATAAAGGTACCTTACCTGTGTGGTCGCAGTAATAGATAGAACAAATGTTGGGACAGTAGAACAGCTCAGGTTAAGGAGACGTCCCTGTTACACAATTTAAGGAGACACTATGAGATTGGCATCATTTTCCAATATAATTTAAATTGGGTACACATTAACCTGTCACATTAACATAAATGTGGTAGTTTTCCAGACTAAGAGCCACATATAGTCTAATGGCACAAACAAAACACCTGTATAATACTATACAGAAAATAAATAAGGGGGAGAGGGGCCTGTGCTTAGCTAACAGTTTAACCCTTTAGGGGTCCTAGTGCATGAAGCAGGACCTCTGTCAAACGAACAGATAGACCTGCAGATTACACCATCTGTAGGGTCCTGCTCTGCGTATCTGTAGCACTGAGCAACTCGGCTCATTTTGTTTGCTGTGCTCAATTAAAACAAAAATACACAATTCCAAGAAAGCCTTTAGTTCATTAGTAAATATTCTCACTGGGGATGTACCCATCCCAATACTAGTATTGGGACAAGTACTCGTACTCCCCCAAATGTTTCAGATACTTATTCCCGATAACGAAACTTCCGGTAACAGGAAGCCAGCTCCATGCTCCCTCGTCACCAGGGAGCACTGAGCCGGCTTTGCGGCCAATCAGGAAGCCAGACAGCATGTAATGACTCACTGCCCGTCTTCCTGATTGGTTGGGAAGCTGGCCAGTCAGGAAGCCAGGTGGCGACACATTACCCAGCCCCTCAGCATCCTCATTTGCCAGGAAGCTGACTCCATGCTCCCTAGTCACCTGGTGACGAGGGAGCATGGAGCTGGCTAACCGGGAAGCCGGGCAGCGAGTCATTTCAAACTGCCCAAGATCCTGGCTAGTCAGGATGCCAGGTGGCGAGTCATTACTTTCTAATGGGACTTCCGGTATCGGTATTTGCGAATACCAGACAAAAATAATCGTTACTCATACTCGATATAGAAAAAACGGTATCGGTGCAACCCTAATGGTCACCATGCTTTGTTGCAGAAATATCAATTAGTCAAAAATTTGCAGGAAAAAAATATATTTTGTTTTATGATAAGTTATAAGTTGTTGGAAAAATTTTGGTTAATTTTACACATGTGCACAGTTTTTACTGAAGATTTCATATGCAGAGGTTGTTTAACTTAATGGAATACATTAATAGCAAGTGTATGCTTCATACCTCTGCCAAAAGAACGATCCTTTTCCCATCAGGCCAAATAACATGATCAACCTGAGACCTAACTCGCTCCCATGTCAGCTCAGGAGTGCGCAGACTTGCCTTGGGGAAAAAAAAGAAAGAAAACAGAATTCCTTTTTTAAAATTGTGTCCGTTGTAGAATACTAAACGGGGGGGGGGGGGAAAATCGTCAT
>NW_017306294.1:572482-596261 GCF_000935625.1 Nanorana parkeri | reverse complement strand
GCTACAGTGCAATCCCGAATGTGGCTCGGGGTTACCGCTTTGGTAATGAAAATTAACCCCGAGCCACACTCTGGATTACCGCCAGGAAGGTTATACTGACATTCTAGTAAAAAAACAAGTACACATGCAGGTGTGTTTTTAAAAAAAAAAACAAGATTGTGGGTAACAGGATTACAGGTGATTTTTTCACCACTGCTGTAGATTAAAGCAGAACTGTGGAGAGGCTATAGACCTTCCGAAATGTACATATTCTTAAGCAGTAAATGAGCCTAAAAACAAGAGCTCACTGATCTCCATAACTACAGACAAGGTGGAGTTATTCATCCTCAAAGTCCACAGGAGAAGCACGACCTTCAAGTTGGGTCTCAACACTGTGCTCTCTGTTAACATTATAGATTAGATATGCATTAGATTATGAGGGTGGCTGGCTGCCAAATGACTTCTGATAGGGGTGGGGGGAGGGCAAGACGACTTTCAGAAATGAAAGTGCTTTTTGCTGTTAACCAAAGATAAATTACTCTGCAGTTGCAGCAGCTACAGTGGTCAGTGAGGGTTTGTTTTAAAGGTAAGCTTTACACCTATGCGATATGTTAAAAAAACCAAAGTATTTTGAATTTAGTATTTTGAATTGATTACTTACTGTAGTGAATATCAAACCATTAAACCCAGCCTTACAGTACTGTACAAAGATCTTCTATTGTTTGTAAAAATTAGGCCCATTCACAACAAAGCACATTTTCCAAATAAGCATTGTTGTGAGCATGCTGCCATACGAGTGTACATACCTGTAGTAATTTGGTTTGAAAGGTCCATTCTTGTTCAGACCCAGATACTTGGCCTGCTCATCTGATAGCTCAGTGAGGTGGGCATCAAAAGTGGGAAGATGAAGGCTGGCCACATATTCATCTACAGGACAGAGATTGCATCCATTAAGAGAAAATAAACACGAGAATGAAAATGGTTTATTATATACATCATTTGCACTGCTAAGCAACAGATTAACAAACATGTCATTTTCACGAGACTCACCCATCTTCTTAGGCAACAGGTAGACATCCTGTTTATAGCGACCCTCTGGGGCATTGTAGAGTTCAATCAGAGCCAATGCCTGAGAATAGACACAGATTTATTTTCGGTATCGCTATAGAACCAACATATTCTATATAACTTTAAATTACTCCAGGAGGAGCTTTAAATCTAAAATTGCTACTTGTCATTAAAATATGGCAATACATGCTCGTGTGCTAAACAGGTCAAATGCCAATTTAACCGACCAGCATGTTTCTGGATTGTGGGAAGAAGCATTGGCACTCAGAGTAAACTCACACAATCACCATCAAAGGATGCAGTGTACCTGGTGAAATATTAACCTAGAAAACCCCAATCATATTTTACAAAAACATTCTGCATTTTTTTTTGACAGAACAGTTGTATTCTTCATAGTTTCTATGCTAGAGCTGCATTAAAGGAAAAAACTATGGGGAGAGTAAAATGCACTCATCCTTATAGTTAAAGCCGACGTGTGACACTACAGCAGTCACATATCGACTCTATAGATCGAGAACTGAGCGATCACATACCGCTGATAGCTCAATTCGCGACCTTCTCCCTGCACATAGTAGTGACCGCTGGCGCTGCCTATCTGGTGGGGTGGATCCCACAGCTCTGCACTGTCACCATATAGTGGGCAATAAGCCCTCTATATACTGAGTTTTGGGTCACAGGAGGACATCATTAAATGTCCTTCTGTGACTCTGAAGAGAACGCCAAAAAAGGTTTAACCATAGTTTTCTTATAATACACTCTGCAATGCCAGTGAATAGAAAAGCAAGAACTAACTTTAGAGCCATGAGGCAGGGTTCCAGCTCAATGTGACCATCACAAGAACACCTCCCTAAATCCTCCTGTAATGGGCTTCATAGAAGCCAATGATGAGTAACTGATGAGGTCACCTATCTGCCCACTCTCGTTTCTCCTTCTGTCACACTGTCTGTGAATGCTAAACAGACTGAGCCCATAGGACTGTCACCTCCTAGTCTTGGGAAAACAAGTATTCAAAAAATTCAGGTACCATTGAGCTGCAATAAAGAGTTCAATTATAAGTGTGTGATTATCTATGTATAATGTTTTTTTTTTTTTTTTTTTTTATACCTGCCTGGAACCTGTTAGAATGTTACAATATTCGCTAGGAAAATTAAAAAAACTCTGCTGGTGCGTACAAAAATATTTTGGTGGAATAGCAAAATTAATTTTACTGTTTGCACTGAAAAGAAATGGCTGCATTGTACGCAGTTAAACGATTTTGAACCCCACCCATCCTTAAACCATTAGCCCATGAACATCTTTAGCTGTGAAAACTTCACAGGGCTCTGAAGATTTCTAATGATTACATTAATTGTACTGAACTGTATACTGAATATGACGCAAAATAAGGCATCCAGCAGTAGTGGGGAAGAGCCGCATATACCAAAATCCCTTGAGGCATGTCGCAAACTAAGCCCTTTCTGCAATGGTATTTTCTTTTTACAAACTTTTTTATCATAAGGAATGTTACAGCCATTCAAATCTAAAGATGTGTACAAAGACTTCATGTGAACAAATGTGTGTGCAGATGTACGATAAAGGTACCTTACCTGTGTGGTCGCAGTAATAGATAGAACAAATGTTGGGACAGTAGAACAGCTCAGGTTAAGGAGACGTCCCTGTTACACAATTTAAGGAGACACTATGAGATTGGCATCATTTTCCAATATAATTTAAATTGGGTACACATTAACCTGTCACATTAACATAAATGTGGTAGTTTTCCAGACTAAGAGCCACATATAGTCTAATGGCACAAACAAAACACCTGTATAATACTATACAGAAAATAAATAAGGGGGAGAGGGGCCTGTGCTTAGCTAACAGTTTAACCCTTTAGGGGTCCTAGTGCATGAAGCAGGACCTCTGTCAAACGAACAGATAGACCTGCAGATTACACCATCTGTAGGGTCCTGCTCTGCGTATCTGTAGCACTGAGCAACTCGGCTCATTTTGTTTGCTGTGCTCAATTAAAACAAAAATACACAATTCCAAGAAAGCCTTTAGTTCATTAGTAAATATTCTCACTGGGGATGTACCCATCCCAATACTAGTATTGGGACAAGTACTCGTACTCCCCCAAATGTTTCAGATACTTATTCCCGATAACGAAACTTCCGGTAACAGGAAGCCAGCTCCATGCTCCCTCGTCACCAGGGAGCACTGAGCCGGCTTTGCGGCCAATCAGGAAGCCAGACAGCATGTAATGACTCACTGCCCGTCTTCCTGATTGGTTGGGAAGCTGGCCAGTCAGGAAGCCAGGTGGCGACACATTACCCAGCCCCTCAGCATCCTCATTTGCCAGGAAGCTGACTCCATGCTCCCTAGTCACCTGGTGACGAGGGAGCATGGAGCTGGCTAACCGGGAAGCCGGGCAGCGAGTCATTTCAAACTGCCCAAGATCCTGGCTAGTCAGGATGCCAGGTGGCGAGTCATTACTTTCTAATGGGACTTCCGGTATCGGTATTTGCGAATACCAGACAAAAATAATCGTTACTCATACTCGATATAGAAAAAACGGTATCGGTGCAACCCTAATGGTCACCATGCTTTGTTGCAGAAATATCAATTAGTCAAAAATTTGCAGGAAAAAAATATATTTTGTTTTATGATAAGTTATAAGTTGTTGGAAAAATTTTGGTTAATTTTACACATGTGCACAGTTTTTACTGAAGATTTCATATGCAGAGGTTGTTTAACTTAATGGAATACATTAATAGCAAGTGTATGCTTCATACCTCTGCCAAAAGAACGATCCTTTTCCCATCAGGCCAAATAACATGATCAACCTGAGACCTAACTCGCTCCCATGTCAGCTCAGGAGTGCGCAGACTTGCCTTGGGGAAATGGGGGGATAATCTGCATAAAGTGAGGAAAGAACAGAACAAAGCTTAAAGTCCATTTCCACCTTTGTAAGTAATTAGCATTTATTGTGGTTCTGCAGAGGTGCAATGATGATGTATATGTGCGCACATTTTTACTCTGTACATTGCTGGCATGTTTTAAGAAAAATATCTCTCCAAAAGGTGGAAACATGCTATAAGTGTAGGTTTGCTTATAAACCAATATTTCGGGTTTAAACAACCATGGAAGACAGTAATTAAGAAGAATCTATGATAAATACCTGCTCTAGCAGAAAAATGTTGGGTGACATTTGGGCACATATTAGGCATGGTTTCCCCAATATATGATAGGAGTCTGACTTACCACGTCTATTTCAGTGTTGGAATGCCCCATATTGCAGACAATACAGCCATTCTTCATACGATCTAGATGCTCTCTGGTCACCACATTCTTGTTACCTGAACATTGCAGAGTATTAGAATGTGAACATTCTTTCACAGGCTAAATACTACAAAGTATACCTATTTGCTTTCAGACACATAAAATTTAAACCAGCAATATTATTCAGGCTAATATTTAATCTACACTCGCAAACTGTTTTAAAAGGTATGAACAGTACTGCAGCTGAACAGAAGGGCCCCTCTGGCGCTGCCCACTTTGTCTCAGTGTGCTGATGCAGCTCCCCAAACATACAATGCAAATATAGACTTCAACAAAGCTGGCATCTGCATACTTGCTAGACGTGCCCTCTATGTGTGACTGACCTTTGGCCTAGTGATACATCACATAGGAACAGAACACTGCATTGCAGGGTAGAGAAAAAAAAACCAAAAAGTTTATTTTTATATGGGTCTCCAAAGGCACACTGGTCTGGTGGGCAAGAGCTTTTTTAAAAAAAACGCAGCAGAGGGTGCCTTTTATATAGCTGTGGTGTGCACACAGGTATAATTTATAAAATATTTTAAGACTGAAAAAATGTTCTTAGAAAAGGCTCTGTTTACTCCGGAGTAATAAAGGCTCTATTACTCCGCACACTATGATTGAAACTCATCGATCCCTTTAATATCCAGTGGTAAATGGAAATTCATCAGAGCGAACTCTGCAGTTTTGATATCAGCTCAACTTTAAAGTATTTTAATTTATACTGAAACAAAACACAATTTAATCTAAGCAGACAATGTTTAATAACTCACTATTGTGTTAATGGATCCTATTTTTAACCAGTTGACATCCGCGGTGTTAAACCCCCTTCCCATTGGACCCCAAAAGAAGCTGATAAAGCAGAGATCTGCTTTATCAGCTTCTTCTCTCTCCAGATGACTGTGATGTAATACACATCACTTCTGCATTCACAGCCCGGACACAGCCACAGCCCGGACGGGGATCAGCAAGGAGCTGATCTCCCGTCCTCCTCCTCCTGACACCCTCGGAGCCGGTCCCGGGATCCAAGATGGGGCAGCGGATCCCGGGAATCAAGGTGAGGGGGCAGGGGGGGAAAAAAAAAATATGTGCCGCGAACGAGCACATATAGGCGATCGGCGGGCTATGGACCCGCTGATCGCCTATATGTGAAACACCCGGTAACGGGTGTGTGCATTGATCGGGTCTTTTCTGCCCGTGCGTGCCCGCTAGGGGGCGCGCGCGAGCAGAAAAAAATTGCAGTCTGGAGACGGCAACCCGCAGATGCAGCAGTGCCGTCCGTCCGTTTTTTTACTACGGGCGGACGGCAAGAGGTTAATACCACTGGAAAAGGAAATATTTGTATTAAATATATTCTGATATTTTTCCTGAATACAAGTACCTCAAACATAAATTAATTTGATTATATTAGGAACTAGTAATCCCCTTAGCATATTTAAGGTGGTCTTTTTAGCCAGCATCCTTAACCTGCCCTACTTCCTATCACCAACACAGTAGACATCACAGCAAGGCCCTAAAAACATGGATAACATGGATATAAACCTTGGGGCAGCAGAACTAAAAAAAACAACTAACTGGGATAGCTGAAACTCTTCATAGAGAAGTTGTGTTAAGCTGTAGAAAATAGACAATTGTTATTCAATAAACAGCTAAAGCCATGTTACCTGTGCAGGTGATGACAATATCCACCTGTCTGATGACCTCATTCAACTTCACAAGCCTAAAGCCATCCATACTAGAAAACATAGACGGTAGAACAGCTATTAGTATGCTACATCACACTTGGTATCTACTGTATCATGGTTTCCACAATGGCCCAAGAACCTGATGGCCAAACACATACTGCTTACCATGCTTGAAGTGCACAGATTGGATCAATTTCAGTCACATAGACAATGGAGCCCATGGCCTTAAGGGCTGCACAACATCCTTTACCCACCTAGAACAAAATATCACCAGGTAAATTTTTTTAAAAATAAAGTGAAATTTTATTGGTTAACACATTGCATTCTAAATCAGATTTTACTAGTTTATATTATGTATGTTCTGCTCAAATGACAACTGGTTTACTAAAATACAACGTAAATGCCAAGTGACAACTTTTTGCCAGAGCACCCACCTCGCCATAGCCACACACCACCACCTGCTTCCCTCCAAACATCATGTCTGTTGTCCTTTTAAGACTGCAAAAAGAAAATTCTACAATAAATACATTTTCCTTCATAATCTTTATACATTAGGGAAGCTACATAAATAAATCACGGATATGTGGGCCACACAAAAGTTAGAGGAACTTCACCCTCTCAAATAGAACCCCCCCAACTTACCTTTGGTGTTATGTCGTAATCGCATAGTTACAAGCCCAAGGAATCCAGTGTTGGTTTCTACTGATGTCACAGCGAGCTTTCTTTTCCCGTTTTTTCAACTATACTCCAAACACAAGCTAAACCAATAAAATCGTACCACTTCAAACCCATACCAGGAACGCCTTAACCTCAACCGCTTCTTAAGTTCAAAACCTTGACCCCTTTAAATCCATACCCCAAACCCTTATATGCTAAATATGTACATTAAGCCTTAAGATTTAGCCCACACCCCAGTACTATATCCTGGACCCATACCTTGAATGCTTAACGTGCATCTTAAGACCAAACGCTAAGCTCATACCCTTAAACCCATGAAATCCATATCCTGCAATACCCTGGGTTGTCTACTTTTGCAAATGGTTTGCCTTCATGGGGGTAGTTTTCTTTCTTGGGCTGTCCCTACCTGCCATAAATTCGACATCTACCCAGAAAATCAATTTATCAAATTTTCATGTTAATCAGCAGGCCCCATATTTTGGTCTGTAACAACCCAAAATCTCAGAAAACCTGTACATGGTGGGCATTGTAGTTTAATTGCAGTAAATGTGCGTGCGCATGGAAAAAAATTAAAAATGTCTTAATTTCTCGTAACTTGTTTATTTTATTTCTATATATATATATATATATATATATATATAGTCAAACAGAAGCCTTTTTTGTAATCTAAAAAACAATATATAATAAGTGTGGGGGCACTTAATGTGAAAGAGGTAAATTATGGTTGAACAGATATATAGATCAAATTCTATATTGTTTACGTTCAGAACTTGGAAAATTGCCTCCGTCCTTAAGGGGTTAAAAATAAAAACTGTTGCTGCATTTGCAGTGTTAAATGTCCAACTCAGTGACGAGGACAAACTGTTAAGGATTTGAAATGTGAGAAAAAACATACTAGCACTACATTTAAGCAAATACCTTTTTTGCTGGTGAAAAGTTATGTTATTAACAAAAGGTCATTGTGTAGAAAAAATACAAGACTAAGGTTACCATGCCTTCAACCAAAGTATTTTTTTTTTTTTATACCCGTTACTCATTAATCTGGCTTGAGCGATAATTACTTTACAATATGATTAGCAGACACAAAACAAACAATATACAGCTTATCTTCCTGCCATTTTTCCATTTGCACACAGTGACGCCGTCGACCGCGATCTGACGCAGCCGCCGAGGCAACAGATAAAGTGGAGGCAAGACGTAAAGTAGACCGTAATGACCCCAAGGGGCCACCAGGGCATCCACGGCCTCCGCCCAGGGATCCAGGGCCCGGGCCACAAACCTGTCCACCTTGCGGTTGAACCGAGACGCCAGAAGATCCACCTCCGGCGTGCCCCAGCGACGACAGAGCTGCTGAAAAACCTCCGGGTGCAGAGACCACTCCCCGGATCCACCGACTGTCGACTGAGGTAATCGGCCTGCCAATTGTCCACTCCCGGGATGAATACCGCCGAGAGAGCCAGAGCTTGATGTTCCGCCCAGGACAGAATCCCGAACACCTCTCGACCCGCGGCCACGCTTTTTGTGCCGCCCTGGTGGTCGATGTACGCCACCGCAGTGGCGTTGTCCGACTGGACCCGGACCGCCAGACCCTGGAGCCGGGCCGACCAATGAAGGAGAAAGAGGCGAATCGCCCGAAGTTCCAACACATTTAATCGACAGACGGGACTCTTCCGGCGACCAACGACCCTGCACGGTCAAGGAGCCCAAGATCCCGCCCCAGCCCCAAAGGCTGGCGTCCGTGGTGACCACCGTCCAATGCACTGGAAGAAAAGACTTCCCCCGCACCAAGCACGGAGATTGAAGCCACCACCGCAGGGAGGCTCCTGCCTCCCGAGAGATCCGAATCTCCCTGTCCAAGGACAGGGGGGACTTGTCCCACTGTGCCAGGATGTTCCTCTGCAGGATCCTGGTATGGTGTTGCGCAAAAGGCACCGTCTCGAAGGAGGCCACCATGAGACCCAGGACCCGCATGCAAACCCGAATGGGCGACCACTGGCGAGTCCTCAGTAGCCGGACCTTGGAACGGAGCTTCAGGAGCTTGTCCCGGGGAAGAAAGATCCGGGCCGCGACAGTGTCCAGAACCAAACCCAGATACTCCAGGCATGGTGAAGGCACCAGGCAAGACTTTCGCAGATTCAGAAGCCACCCGAACTCCTCCAAGGACCGCACAGTGATCCCCAGAGCCGTCACCATGGAAGAATGCGACTCTGCCCGTAGGAGCAGATCGTCCAGGTACCCCACGATCGAAACCCCCCGACAACGCAACAGCGCCAGAATCGGGGCTAGCACCTTGGTGAACACACGTGGGGCCGACGCCAGCCCGAAGGGCAGCGCCACAAACTGAAAGTGGTCCTCCCCCACCGCGAAACGAAGATATCGCTGATGACTCGCAAATGGGTACATAAAAAGGTATGCAGCCCAGATAGCGATGGAAGCCAGCAGATCCCCTTGACGGAGCCATGCCACCACGGACCGGATGGACTCCACCTGGAACCGACGGACCCGCACAAAGGTGTTCAAGCGTTTGAGGTCCAGGAAGGGCCGCACCCCTTATTTCTTGGGCACAGTAAACAGGTTCGATAAAACCCTTGGAACCTATCCGCGGAGGGAACAGGCACAATTTGTTCCTTCTTGCGCGCCTGGGGAAGGAAGGTACTCTTACCCCCCGTCAGATCCTTAATGATCTCATCCAAGGTGGAACCAAACAGACGGTCCCCAGTAAAGGGCAACCCTGGAAGAGCCTTCTTGGAAGCCTGGTCCGCGGACCAACACTTAAGCCAGAGCAAACGGCGACGCGCCACCGCTGACATCGACACCCTGGACACCAAGGGTGCCGCATCCAAGGCCGAATTACAGACATAACGAAGGCCCTGAACCAACTGGTCCGCGATTCCACAAAGGCGGGGGAGACGTTCCCCTCCGCAAGACCCTGATGGAACATTGTAGCCCACTCAGTTAGAGTCTGAAAGACCAAGGCCGAAGCCAAGACCGGACGCATGAGAGCGCCCGAGACAGACCACTTAGACACAAAGTCCTCCTCGAAGGTGTAGCAAACCGAGAACCGCTTCGGAACCGCAAAAGGACTTGGAAGGCCGTTTCCACTCCTTATAAATTAATTCAGCAAAAAAAGGAGGAGATGTAAGGAAACACCTTGGCGGAACGCCTACACTTATGCGCCCCAAACGACACTTGCAGCAGCGCGGAAGTGCTGGCAACGTCCTTAATTTCAAGGGTCTCCCTAACAGCGCGGACCAGCGCTGAAAACGTCTCACGTTCCTGGACCCGGAGCGTAGACGCAGCCTCATCCTCACTGGCAGAATCAGGGTGTGAGGAATCACCCGGATCAGGATGAGGCGATGGCGTGGGCAGTTCCCCCTCCTCCTCGGACTCCACCGACAAGGCAGGGGACAGCAAAGGCAGGGCCCGCTTCCTAGGTGGGCGCTGCATCAAGGCGCGCCATGCGTTGCCCAAAACCATCCATGACAGAGGAAAAAGCTTCCGGGACAGTGCGGTATCGCGGTACCACCCACCTCCCCCCGAATCACCGGCCCATCCGGCCATGAGGGAGGGGGGGTACAAGGGGCTGCCGCAGCGCAGAGACCGCGCAGCCCCCAAGCTTACCTGAGCATCCGGTCCCCCGAAAAATCCACCGCAGACCCCCATACCTATGCGAACGGCAGGCCAGACCATATCCACAGGAACCCGGATTCGCATGAATGCGGCAGGAAAAGACGTCCTCGACCGCAGCCGCGACGTCTTCAGCCTACAGGGAGCGCCATGACAGGGAGGCCAAGACCCCCAGTAAGAAGTCCCCCCCTGGGACGAGCCCAGAGGTGTCAACAGGGGACCACATGTCGCAGCCGACCCACCGTGGCAGAGTCTGCATGCGCTCGTTGGTCACCCAGGGGAGACTACAAGGATCTACAATCATCCAGCCTGTCGCCCTGGGGACACTTGCTAGAAGAAGAACGAATCCAATCGGAAGAAAGGGAAAAAATATCCAGAGAAATTTTTTTAGCTCCTTACTCCTGACGCTAGGCAAAAAACTGGAGATTTGTCAGCAGGTGGGGGGTTTGGCCACCGGCAGGGGCCGCCCCTAGGCTGTAATTGGTCTTTAGTTTTGTGCCTAGCGTCCTTCTCCTGCAGGTGGCGATATTACCCTACCATTCAGGATCTACGATCTGTTGCCTGTGTCCTTCAATGAACGGGAGAGAAATCAGGCAGTAACCCCCAATTACAAACTGGTTAGTAACAAGCTTCTAGTTCACGTTAGGCAAAGCCGCAATATTTGTAGTTGTTGTGGTTACAAAGCATTGCTCTTGCACATTACCATGCTGCAGAATTCGTTCATTCTTACCCATCTAGGATGGACTCCCGACAGCAGTACAAATTGTCAAACTTCTGTTTGGTAACAGAATCATTAACATTCATGGCAGGAACACACAGCTTTCCGGCTTTAGACAACTGGTACAAGCTGTAAAAGAAACTTGTGTGAGCACAAAAATCTAATTCAGTAACATTTCTATATAATCAGCCAAGGCTTAACCACTTTGTCCTTTAATGTCACAATGCAAACTACTTCACAGCATACATGGGCAAAGGACAGATTAGAAATGCACAATGAGTGTAGCGTAAAAGTACGCATGGCTTAAAAACAGGCATTACTAATTGCACCTTCCTGGCTCTGTGGTGGTCGCTCCTCTGCGCTATCGGCGATTAAGGTGGTGATCACTCAATTGTGGTAGCAGTGCTGCTATTGTAGCCACTCCCTGTTGTAGTGTAGATAATGTAATCATTACCTACGCCGTCAAATGCTGCCCTTTCCGCAGCATAAACAGGACTGGGGACTGATTGGACGTGGTTTAACAAAAAACAGTTTTCAAGCAACGTAAATCGAACCCCAATAGCTAAAGTCCCATATAAGTTTTAACACGTTAATGTGATTTCAAAATCACTTTTTTCAATGTTATCAAATCTGCAGATTTCATAAACAATACCTGGTGATCCTACCATGAAGGTCCTTGTTCAGGCACTTCCTATTATGGGGTGACAACTGACTCCCAATTTTGCTTTTGTGTTGCCACCTGGTCACATGCCCCTGATGGAAACTATAAACGGCCATACTGACACATTGTGCAGGTAATGGTATACTGTTGTCACCATCAGGAAGCAGTTCTAGAAAAACAATGTGAAGCCAATGCTAAAGTAATCACATGTAGACAGGAAGTGGCTGAAAAGGAGAAGTTTAGCAGCACTGACATTCGGGGGGGAGTGAAAATATATTTTTTTAATAAAGTCATATGTTTTAGCACACTAAAAAATGTGATCCAGTTCAGGTTAGATTTGCTCAAAGCCTAACTGATATACATTATAAAAATGAATCATGTTATTATATTACCGTAATCAAACACAGATATCTTGTATGGAAACCATTAGATTCTACAGTAGTATCTCTACAATAAGCACAATATATCCAAAGCTGTACAGATCAAATTCAAAGTGCTAAACTTCAGCATCATCTGGTAGGTAAAATAAACAGCCAGAAATATAACTTTTCTAGAAATACATGTCTTCTACATACCGATGTACACCGGTAACACTTTCCTCCACTATGCCTTTAATCTTTTTAAACATGTTTGGATACTTCTTGTATATCCAATGCGTCAGATCCCCACCATCATCCAGTATCTGCAGAGACAGCCAAAAACATTTGTTAGTGAACACAAACTGCCGCATCCAAAACCTAACACACATCCAGATGCTTTCCAGCAGTGGACAGTGGGATGAAGCATGTGAAATCTTGTCATACTAGGACAGAGAGATGGTAAGGAATATTGGGGCTTTGATATTCCAAAACGTTTTGAACGGAATTTATCAAAAATGGAGCAGCTGTGCATGGCAACCAATCAGCTTCTGTCATTTTCAAATCTTAACTGAACTGAAGAGAGAAGCTGATTGGTTGCCCCGGGCAACTGCTCTAGATTTTGTCTGCTCCACTTTTGATAAATTCCCCTCTTTAGTGTTACTGCTCAGGGCTTCCACCATCATTAAGTCACCACTGTAGTCTACTAGAACAACAGGTGGGTATGTTTATGATAGCTGGGCTGTACCGGAAGAGGCTGCCTGACCATGGGCATCACACAGCCAGGAAATCTGCAGGAAACCATTTACAGAATAGAGACCTAAAATTAATGCTGTATGCAGAGAGAGGAGTACCGTGTCACAGAAAATAGTAAAGAAATCGATGAATAGTCCTTTGCACTCCAATTTCATACCAAGCCAATTCCTTTGTTGACTATAGTAGTGTCACAATCTTGATTGTACAACTGCTATAGTCAATAAAGGAATTGGCTTGGTATGAAATTGGAGTGCGAGTGACTATTCATCGATTTCATGTTACTAGCGGAGGCATCTGCAGTCACTACGGCACCCACCCGACTTATGGGTTTGTTTCCGGTCAGGAGTGTGAAGGAAAATATCTTGGTAAGAAAATATAGTCAAGAACACACACCGTGCACTTATTGCAGGTAAGGTAAAGAAAAAAAAAAAACCCTTGAGTTTCTCTTTAAATTACAGGCATGTTGGTATGGTAATTAGTGAAAGTAAACTAGAAAAGAGTGAATTCTTTATTGGCTCCTTAAATAGTTTTTGGATCTTTAAGAGTCTTAAAACTGATGCAAACCATGAGATCTACATAGGTTGTGTAGGATTTGTTTTCCTGTTAATGTAGTCATTAAAATGCTACACAGCACATCTACGGACTCTGAAAGCTTCCTTTCTGTCCAATGTATCCAAGGCAACACTGCCAATTCTACTTGGAGGGCCCCTGGCTCTTCCCACTTCCTAGCTGTAGCCTTACAGATCAGTGAAAGATCTCCACCTCTGTCTCTCAGGCCATTGTGGACCGATCAGGATGATCGATGTTCTGTTTCAAGGCAAACAGTAGCACCCAGAGTAATTTAGCACTGTAAACACCTTCTAAACTTCCCAGGTCTGTTTTCCTAGATACTTGGAAGCCTACTTCTATTTTGTGCACCAAAATGGATGCTCCTTTGTGCCATTTACATTATTTCATAAAAAGGAATAGAAGTAGGCAGTGATGGATGTGATTTATACTAGTTTTTGGTAAGGTGTAAAAAGGTAGAGCACCAACATCTAGGCATGCAAAGAAAAAACTTACAGCTCCTGGGGATGGTGGGCTGTCAGGACACAAAATACTAAAATAACAGACTGCAAAAATATTAAAAAGGAGATTAGCATGTAAAAAGCGGATCCATACATGCCAGGATAATGCTCAACTCTCATCCACGTAGTGATTGTTTATTCATTAATGTATAACCACATAGGCACTACTAAATCTTACAAGACTGCCCGATGCACTTTAATAATCTGCTTTACATTCCGTGACACAGAAAAACATCAGAATACTAACCAAGTACGAGACTAATACATAGGGACTCCGAATTTCTTAAGATAAATTATAAACAATTTTTTTTGTGTAAACCTATTTGGTCTTAACCCAAATTTAACTTAATCCACTGCGGTAAGAATTCAGACGGCACCTCAAAAGGTCAATGGTAGAAGACTTCCTGCATCCTATGTTGTATAGAGTCCTCTATGATTATTGTGTTACCATTTACACTAAATGTGCAAACCAAATTGACATTTGACTGGGAGCTGTGAAGAACTAAGTACTGACAGGTATTCTGTATGTGAGAGACAGCAGGAAACGTTCAAGAAGCTTATGATGCAGGGTTAAGTATTTAAAAAAATTATGAAAAGGGGTGGGGTAGACAGGTACACTACAGCAATGGATGAAGATTTGAACACTGGGCAGGTGAGCTATGGTAACATACAATTTTATTTTTTTCAGTTCAAGTTTTAAACTGAAGATTCATTCAGCCTTGAAACAGCTGTGCCTACTGTGCCCAGCGTAGTTAGACCACTTGAGGACTTTCACAGAGAAGGCCTATTTCCATGTACTCAATCTTACCATGTTAGGCTGCCAGCCTTCCACATTCACACAGCGATCAATACACCACCAAAAGTCATCTTCAGATTCTCCTTTCCAAGAGAACACTGGAACACCTGGTAATAGAAGCAATATTGACCACATGAGTACCGACTGGCTAAAGGGGGGAAAAAAAAAAAAAAACACACTGTAGGGAATTAATCAAAACTGGAGTAGCAATCAGCTTCTCTCTTCAGTTTGTTCAGTTAGGATTTGAAAATGAAAGATGCAGATTGGTTGCCATGCACAGCTGCGCCAGATTTTGATAATTCCCCTCTCTGTGCAGTTATATGAAAGTTCTTGCTAAACGTGTATTTCAACCTATTCTTGCCAGCAATCTGTAGGATCAAGTTTACCTGCACTTGGGGGAGCAAGAATAAGGTAAGTATTTGTACTAGGGATGCACCGATACTAGTACTCGCCCAGATTTCCTCTGACGAGCAGTGCCGTGAGGGAACATGGAGCCGTCTTCCTGGCCAAGCAGGAAGCCAGGCGGCGGGTAATGACTAGCCAGCCCCTGGCTTCCTGATTGGTCGGGAATGCGGCTTCCCGATTGGCCACGAAGCTGGGCGGCGGCGGCTTCCTGGCCAATCGAGTCATTACCAGCCACTTAGTTACCCGATTGGCCAGGAAGCCGACTCCATGCTATTTGACCGGCTTGATGCCGATTGCTCGGGAAGCTAGCTTCCCAGCCAATCAATGACTGGGCGACATGTCATTACCCGCTGTCCCGGTCCATGATTGCCCAGGGAAGTCGGCTCAATGCTAGCGGAAGCACCGGTATCAGTACTTGGTATCGGCGAGTACGAAAATATAAATATCGGTACTAGTACTTCATACAGAAAAAACGGTATCGGTGCATCCTTAATTTGTACTTACGCCTCTACCCCGAGTCCAACAAGTATTTAACTTATGCAGTGTGGGGGGACACCACTGCTTGAGTATATTTAACAGCTGCCTGGAGTGGGGTTTAAAGACAGGAAGCCAATTTGATTTAAAAAAAAACCCTAACCAATTCCCAGTTTAATTATTTGTCCCCTTATTGGGCAACAGTCATTCTCTTCCTCATCAGACTAATTTTTTTACACCAGAATTCAAGTAATCAACAGATGCAAACCTAGAATACATTAAAGTGGAACTCCAGGCAAAACATTTTCAAATTAAGATTTTGTGTTCCAAGTTCCTCCTGTGCATATTTCCTTCACAGAAGTGAAAGTCTATCAAAGTAATAGGTAAATGCCACTTTTGACAGGGATTTTTCCCATCACTTACTGTTCCAGTAACAGTAAACCTATAAAGTAGGAGCACAGACAGCGGTAAAACACTGACTGAGGTTCTAACACTTCTGTCCCTAAAAATTAAAAATGTTTGGCTTGCGTTTCACTTAAATAACCGGTAAAACTTAATTTTTTTCCCCTATACCAAAACTATCATATTTTAATATAGAATGTTAACTAAATGAATGAGATACAGAGCAGTTGAAGACCTATGTGCAGCATTTCATCTAATCGGCTTTTATCTGGCCTTACTAAACAACGATCTCAATTATATCGTGACTGATTGTTATTATGCCTGGAACAAGCACAACTAATGCAAGTTAGGTTGTTTTTCTCCCAGTTAGAAGCTCTCAGGAAGCAAGCCGGAATGAAATGTTGATGGAATTGTATTAAAAAACAAAACCAAAAGTCAAGATTAAAAGACAATAAAAGTAAAAAAAAACCCCAATGGATTCTGTAGTCAAAGTGTAATTTCCTCCTTTGAGCTCCAGTATCACTTACCACTCTCAGCCAGGGCAGCAGCCACTTCATTTAGAGTAGAGTAGATATTACAGGCAGCCCATCTACATTGAGCTCCCAATGCCCCCAAAGTCTCAATTAGAACCTGGAGAAAAGCAAAAGTTTGAGATTTTTCAAATCACCCAAGCATGTCGTTCACTGGCTGTTTAGAGAATTAGAAAATGCTCATTAACAACAGCAAATAAAAAATCATTTTACCATCAGGTAGATGCATCAGCATACAAAAAATAATCAGTGTTGGATTTGTTGCAATAATAAATCCAATGCTAAAAACATTTTATGCAGTATCTTCATTTTAAAGCACTTGAAGAACTCTGGTCAAACTAAATCGTAACCCTTGCAGTGGGGCTACCCCAGCTGTGCAAAGGGCTGCTAAAATATCAGATTTTGTCACCTAAACCAGCATCCCGGCTGGCTCCTAGACATGTCCTTTCAGCCTCTCTCCTCCTCCTTCAATCCGGCGGTCTAAGGTCGTGTGAATCATCACGTCCTATACAGTGTATTGGATGTGAGGACGGTCTTGCACAACTTAATACATGTACCTACTTGAAATTTGTGGCTTGTCCCTTCACCATTTCTTTGCTTATCCACGCCTCTATCTCCAGGTTATGTTTTACCTGCCTCACTTTCCTGCTTCTACACCCCAATAGTTAAAAGTATCTAAAAAATGCATATCACGCTTTTAGTGCATTCCTATTGACAATACAAGAAAAAAAATAGAAGAACTGATACATGTGAATAAGTGTGTGGGCTACATCCGGCAAAAACAATGCAAAGAAGTGCTACTAAAAAAGGTGTCCATCTAAAACTACCCTACAAGGTTCAATTCAAATATTAACCACTCTGCTTGAAAATACTTTCTAAATGCTGGAGAACTGCAGAGCGCAAATTAAATTAAAAATCCATGCTTACCGCAGTCTGTGCGGTTATGTGAGTACAACCGACAATCTTGGCTCCTGCCAATGGTTTTTCTCCTTGTGCTCTCTTGCGTAATGCCATCAGCGCAGGCATCTCTGACAAAGCAAATGTCCACAAAACTCAAATCATTACAACAGCAAGTGGGGAAACAGGAAAAAAAAAATTGGAGAATCAAGTGAACAGAAAACTTCAGGATCACACGCTCCTCAGGGTGACCACTCATAATACAATCACAATGTACAAACTTATTATGATTAGGCTGCATTGTACTGGAAACTCAGTCTAGCGATAAAAGTTGGATAAGTTTGTAAAAAACTGACACCGGATAAGCTGTGTGGTACTAGTGGAGTGACTGTACAAATGTACACATTACGACAAATCAGGATTGTTGATCCAGAAAGACTATGAGGCCGATTTATACAGGGACGGCCTAGTGGATTCCTGAGCAAATGATGTTAACATGGCACCAACTACCACCAACATTTTTTGTGTAGCTTTGTATAGAATGGTAATTGGTTAGATAGAACAATGGGCTTCAAAACAAACTTCAAATGTCAACCAGCTAACATTGTGTGCACATATGCAGCGTTTCATATCCACGTATGAAAATAGAAATGTAATAAGGAACGTCATCACAAAAAGTTTACATGTTCTTTAAAGAAAGCTGCAGTGATCGTAATTTACAGAAACACATAAGGTTTGTTTTTAACACTCCAATATGCCCAAATACCTCTGCTTGGTGCTGTGGCCAAGACTAAATCCAGCTCCTTATATACTAAACTAGCTGTACATTGGGCAATACTAGCTTTAACACATCAATTTTGTCCCCATCAACATTACAACAACAAATATTGGCTTTCAAAAGAGCCAATGAGTTTCTGCAGATGCATAACTTGAAACAGTGGGAGCACTCAAAAACCCCATGTTAACATTTTATTAGAGCATTGTCATTACCTTGCTCTGCAATTTCGATCTCACGCCTCCCAAATTCGGCCTGCTTGATGTTCTTCACACAAAAGTCACCGCTACCCTTGGAGTTCTTCTGTTGCTTGTCCCGCGGAGAAGTCTCATCATCTGAGCTGTCTGTGTAGGAAGCAGCTAGTGAAAGAGGATATAATCAGCAAAGGCAAAACAATATTTTGCCTCTAAAGAAATATGTTCAGTGGCTTCTGAACATTATGCTGATAAAAATTACTTTTGTAAAAACATGAATGTAAAATGAATTTTTAAAAAAGTTAGTTATGCTGGTGGAAAGCATATGATATGGAAAACAATACTCACAAGTTTTTATTCCAGTTGAAGGGAAGTGGCAAGAAAAATACATATATTTTTACAGATTAGGAGGAAAAAAAACTTCTATTTTAAAAGGTTAGGTTTCTTATACATTATAAAGGTATCTGGTGGTTCGTAAGAATGGAGCTTTGCCCAAACTTTGACCTGTCACTCCTAGGCACAGCTCAAATTCTTTGCTAGGTTTTATATCTAATAACCTATAATTAAAAACAAATTTTTTTATAATTATATATACACATACATACACACATACATATACATATATATATATATATATATACACATACATACACACATATGTGTGTTTACACAAGTCCCTGTGTGGTCTTGGTTTTTAAGAGTACCTGTACCCGTGTATGTTATGGTCTCTGAGGAAGGCATCTAATTGGTACTGCTTGTGGTTAGGGAGTTTACCCTAAAAAGCTTATTGCTGATGTTGCCATCATCATCAAACATTTTGTACATCAATATCATGTTCCCTCTTAATCTCCTCACTTACAGCATGAACAAATTAAAATTTCGTAACCTTGTCCCATAGCTTTGGTCCTCCAGCCCCTTAGCTTTGCTGCCCTTCTCTGGACTCTCTCCAGCTCAAGGACATCTTTTCTGTGGATTGGTGACCAAAATTGAGCTGCATACTCAAGATGAGGCCGAACCAGAGATCTATAAAAGTGGCAAAATTATAGCTTTGTCTCTACAGTGCAAGACCATACTCTGCTAGCTTTGTTTGCTGCAGCCTGACATTGCTTGCTGTTATTCAATCTGTGGTCTACTTTTTCCATTTCCAACTTCCCTAGTGGAGTTCCCATTAAGGTATATTCCGCTTGCCTGTTAACCCCAAAATGCATTACTTTAAATTTTTCAAAATTAAACCTCATCTGCCATATAGTTGCCCACTCCTATAATAAAAGTAAGTATATATATATATATATATATATATATATACACATATATATTTTATGCCCTGTTAGTAGCTTTTCATAAATTACAAAGAACTCACTTAAAATAAGAGGTTTATTATATCTGGAGATCAAAGCCTACATATAGAATACCCTGTACTTATGTGAAATCTTACATTTTTGTGTGAAGGGTGCAAGAAGCTCTTTTACATATATGTAACATATTTGCACAAAGGCTGGCCCTTGAAGAAGTGTACAAATGAAGGTTGCAGAAGTCATTCCACACTATCCAATCTCCAATTCAGCTCTGCTAAGTTATGTTTTTGTTTTCTTTTAAGTAATGCTCATTGTAGGCAAATAAGGAAGAACAAGTGCATGGGAAACACATCAAATACCATAATGCCCAACATGACCAGAATGACAGTATGGAACACACATGAGACTGGAGAGGGAAGAAAGGCTGATTCCAAGCACCGTGCAGCAGACCTTTGCAGAAGTTAATCGAGTGGCCGAGGATTAGACCGTGCAGAAATATTTCCCTGAAGGCCAGTCCCCAGCAGGGCTCTGTCCAGCACAGCCTGACCTGCAAATCCCTGTGAGACAGAAGCCTGGCATTTTCTGGGCTAGAATCCCACGTTGACCTAAAGCCCTAGAAATCTGTGCTTAATAAAGGAATGACATTGACAGAATATCTGCATGAGAATGAAGAGAGAAAGCCCAGACTTGGAAAAGATCAGCCAGTTAAAACTGGATTTCACTCAGAAAAAGAAAAAAAAGCAGATCTTGTGACTTGCATCATGTTATAAACCTTTTCACTTCAAACCTTACTTTATTATTTTAAATTAAAAAGGACAGGTTTACATTTCTGGGAACAAAAGTTTCCTTTTCTTGAACTTACAAAACGGCAGCTTAGGTCAAGTTAGCAAAGTAAGATGCACCTTGCACTCATATCAAATGCCCCTCAGAAAGACTAAGATGAAGCAAAGGACAATGAAATCAGATGACTACACAAACGTATTAAACATCAAGTGTATAATCAGCTCATGGGATTACCCAGCATCTATCATCTCACTGACTATATACTGTATATTGCATTAACCCACCGTTATTACTAAGCGAAGTGACAGCCAATTGTGTGTGAGCGATTACAGGTGAAAACGCCAGGGTAGCACAGCTTTGTAAATCATTCAGCTGCATAATAATAGATATTAACAGGATGTAAGAAACTGCAAAAAGTATTTTAATTTAAAAAAAAAAATGGAAAATTTAAATTACTGTGTATCTCATCATAAAAGACAAGACTTTTATAGGATTTATTTTTGTGTCAACTCCTGCAATAAATGGCTACCACCAGCATGTAACATGGACAGTAAAGAATTTGTCCAAAGTGCAATGAAACAGCCGTGAGCAGAAATGAATCAGTATCACTAGAGATTTACACAAGCAGAAAAATGAAAGCTGACATCTAAATTGCTTATGTGTAACAGCACAAAATGCACCTTAGCTATATGCCACTATGTAAATCCCATTATATGGATATATATACACGGTGGTTAAAGACTAAAACCCAGAAGCAAAGTTGCAATAGTTCCTAAGAGAAAGGCCAACTATTAAATTTAGATAGTAGTTTGCTCTATGGTCAACAAAATATGCTCCCTCCAGTTTTGCCGCCTTCTACAGCCAGGAGCCTTGTGAAGTTTCCTCCAATATAGTACATTCCTCTAGTAATAAGGAAAGAGATAGTATTTGCTGCACAGACAGCACATCACTGTATTCTGGAACTGCACAACTCAAGGTAATTGTTCTTTTTAGCAGAACATACAGAAGAATACACTTTTTTAACTAAGGTTTTAGTATGAGCTATCCTAAGAGATAAAAGAGAAAACCTAATTCAAGAGATGATCTTACGCCTGTACTTACCAGAGCTGTAGCTATCCGTTGATGATTGGGATATGGAACGAGACAAGGAGCGGCGCCCTATCTTTGTGGGGCGTTTGTTAAACTCCCTCTTCTGATCTGCAAACTGGATCTGCTGCGAAAAAAACAAAGAGAGACTAGAACCAGCGAACCGACCACATTTTATATCAGCTCTAGTAGTTTAAACTAATTAACGTATAGCAGACCTTGCATCAAAATGCTAGATTGGCTTGTCTTGTAGGTTCTCCATTGCCAGTTAGAAAAATTAAATCTTGTTAAAAAGTTGCACCAAGGCTGTGGAGAAGTGTCTTTTCGTGAGATGTGGGATCCTCAGCTTTCCCAGGATTCCGGCAAAGGCGGCCCAGTGACCCTCACATAGATGGGTGGAGACTTGACATTTTTTTTTTTGCAAGGTCCACTTTGAGAGCTCAGAAACCGTGGAACCAGCACACGATAATCTTCTAAAGACATTTACATTTTATTCCACAATATGGAATGTGAAATAAAGTTTACATTTCTTTGGAATATTATCGTGTGCTGGTTCCACAGTTTTTTAGCCTATTACTCCGGAAGAGAGTCATCCGTGCACCGAATGTGGATTGCGGGGATGCACAATAGGGGTCAGCTGTGCACTTCATGTTTTCAGTCCACTTTAAGAGAGCTTCTGATCCTCATCAAATAATGTCAACCACTAGGGCAACACCTTATGTATAGCTGTGTGTTTGTCTACATCTATGTCTATATATCTACACACAAAGTACATTAAACATTGTTCTGCAAAGCAAGATATAGAAAAACAGCCAAACAGATCAGGAGTATCTATACACAATTACAAGAGACTAGAGAAGATCTTAAAGCTGATCACAGATTGATTAAAAGAAGATTTGGATTTTAAATCACGAACAAGATATTACTTAAGAACAAAGTACGAGCCTTAAATATTTGCCATGCCACAGGGTTTGTATTACAGATTACTTGAATAAAGGAAATTTACAGATGACACCGATATGAACACACCAGCTAGAGAACAGAGTTTTACAGGTTTATGGTCTTAGATATGCAAGTCCATAAACCTGCTTTAAGTGGTAAGCAAGGGTTTTATGGATGAGTCTTCAAGTGTCAAAGGAAGCACAAGAACACTGAGTTAACTGCGAAGTGTATTTAAACATAATTACATAAATGAGGGACGAGAGACAAGGCAAAGTATGTGATAAATGGTTTTGTAAGTTACAGTTTCTAAAATGCATTTGTATTGTTCCTGAGAGTTAACTTGAAAGCCAGTTCACCAGAGACCAGCTAAAAGCCATCCACAGTCCATGGTATAAAGAGAGTCTGGGTCTGTACATTCATTATATTGATAACCAAGTACCCCAGTTCCATGCTATTTAAATCGAGACAATGAAAAAGGCACATTTGCTAAACGGTGCATTATAGAAGGTGTTTAGCAGAATTCATAAAGGATAACTTGGAAAACAAAAGACATACGGCCCTCACCTCAGATTTTCTATCCATCTCTCCATTGACGTTGTACTTCTATGTGTTATTCAGCACACCGAAAGACCAACTATCAGACCTCTCTGGGTATGAACTGGGTACAGCCAAGTCATGCATTTATACCCACATCCTGTCTGCTCTGGTTTTATCCTGCCAGATATATGTTTGGCAAGAGCAGACCTCCCACCCCTAAAGTTAATGAGACATTCCAGAATTTACTGTTACATTGCTTGGTTTAACAACCAATTCCACCGACACAAAGTGGCCTCTAATCTGTGGTTCCTAACAAGGCCTGAACATCAACGGCTTATTTTTATGTAAGTAACACAGTCTGTAATTACCTTGTTAATTAGGCTCATTTTTAGCGTGTTCAGCCTAAAGCTAGTTAAAGATTTACACACGACCATCCACAACCTGTTCTAATGTATGAGTACAATGATTACCCTACGAGGTCTTCAATTAAAAGGTCAAAAAATGGGAAACTAGTACTAACAGCACCATTATCTGCTGGACTTGTGTTTACTTCATGATTAGGTGGTGAAAGCTCAACCAACGTTGTTAAATAAATAGCCATATTGTATCTTGTGAAGTGTCTTTTTAAAAGTTCAGGGACTTGGTGTTCATTGATGTGTAGGGTAGCATCAGAAAAGACAAAAAAAACATTGATATGAAATCGTAACATATTAGAATAAACTTGACAGTGGTAGAGCAGTGAGGCAATGAAGGACAGTGAAACTGCAA
>NW_017306294.1:534669-572439 GCF_000935625.1 Nanorana parkeri | reverse complement strand
GCAAAGTAGAGCAAATTTATAGACTGAATGGGCCCTAAAATAAATTATGAACTGTATTATGTACACTGGATGCCTGGCTTTGTGGGTTTTTGCCCACCTACGATAATGAATAACAAAAATTGCAGTCAAACTCCCTATTAGTTGGAAGTCTTGGGTCATGCCACCACTATGTATATTGACTTATCTTTGAAGTTCCTCTGCTCTGGATCAGATCACCGATGACAACAAAATCCATGCTTGGTTGACAAGCTGTAAACATAGGAGGTGGTTGTGATCATTTCAACATGCACATGTGCTATATAATTCTGAACTTCCATCCATGCGAATCTGCATGTTCAGCGTTACTCTTTCTTTGACAGCGGTTTCCCCACTGGTTCATATCTGAGAGTATTCCCGAGTTACATTTAAATAGATGTGTTTAGTTTATGCATTGCTGCATTTATATTTTATATTTAATAAACCTAAACCACTGCTTTGCAAAGGTTTAACAATACATAAACTGGTCTCAAGGCTTCTTCCCAAAATGGAGTGTGGGGTCCCGAGTATCTACAAATATATAAATCCAATAAAGTTTGAAAAGCCCGACTTCTGGACACTTCCACTTTGAAATTAATGTACCAGAATTCTATACACAGACGCCACCATGCATTTAGGATTGCTATAGGATGACTATGAACAAACCTATATTTTTTTTTGTAAACCTGAATATTTGGATATATAAATATATATATATATATTTTTTTTTAAAGCAGTTGCTTGCCATCACTCTTAGCAGGTACAGTGACTCATCTAAGAATACTGAGATGTGACGCATATCATTTATTATAAGTTGAAGATATAAGCAGATCCTTGGGGGAGATTTAATTTCTGTAATGTGTATGTCTTTACCATGGTTCTTTTATTATTCTTGTGTCCCTTGTCCCGAGTCCAGAAGTCAGGTTTCTCAAACTCCATTGTTGTCATACATTTTGTAAAAGGTTAACTTACTAAAACCTGGATCAGTTTCAATGCTGCATTTTTAGAATTGGTAGTGTTTACGGCAGGACTGTGATGATTTAGCGACACAATTTTCGCAAAGGATAAAGAAAGTATGCTGCAGAAGGGGGCTGTTTAGCCTTAAGGACTAGTTTAGAGGTTAGAATCCAACCCGTTAAAGAAGTCTCACCAGAAGATGAAGACACTTGATAAACCTCCCAGGGGACCCAGTGCACATTGCACTTGGTTCCATTCTAATTTCTACAGGGGTCGATAAGCAGAGTTGTTGGATAGCTCACCCCCCTTCCTGCCCCCGCTTTTCAACAATGATGGACGAAGGAGGTGGCAGTTCTGACAGAGCACAGAGGAGTGACGGGCATAACCCTACCCCCTCCTCCTTTAACCCCTTCGTGACTGACGACGTACAGTGTACGTCGCCAGCATCGGGGCTGTTTAAACAGACTCCCGGCGACTTTTGCCGCCGGGACTCTGTTTAAACTTGTAGAGCCGACTGTCGGCTTTACAACAGAAGCGATCCTGGCGACTTACCTGTCGCCAGATCGCTTCTGTGTCCCGAAGAAGGTGCGCCCCCCCTCCCGCCGGACACCGCCGCCGTGCTTCCCGGGCTCCGTTGCCCCTCCTACGGGACCGGCGTCCTTGGTGTCCGCGGGGAGGAGGTCGACGAACTTCCATTCATCGATCCCCTCCCCGTTGCATCACTTCCGGTTTAATAAGGAGTTGCGCTAATATTGCACAACATAAAAATTTGCAACTACCACCATTTTATTGTATAGGGTCTTGGCATTCAGAAAATATATAATGTTGGGGGGTTTTAAGTCATTTTCAGGCCTAAAATGTGGAATATAACATGGGTGCAAAAAATTTAAAAAGTGCCTCACTCATGAAGGGGTTAAAGGATGCCAGATGGAACATCTTCAGCTCTGCCATGCAGCGCTCTGCATTCGCTGATCTGCTCTGCAAGCTTTTTCAGCAAGAAACACTGAGTGCAGATCCACCGCCACCTATTCAGGGGATAGAAAATGGAGTAGTAATGGTGAGCTTGTTTTTTTTGTGATGGTCAGCAGCTAGAGAAGCACACGGTCATTCACAAAAACACAAGACAGTTACTACACTAGTTTTGGACAAGTGTAGTAGCTGATTTGGGTGGGTAATTACAGTAAATGTTTTTTTTTTAAATTAGCAGCTACAAGTTTTGTCTGAAAATGTTAGTTGCCTGGATGTCATGCTAACTGGCTGGCTTCAATATATATTGAGTCATTGGCCCGGAAAGAAATACCAAGAAAGTCATAAACCTTAATTGCATACTTGTTCCATGTTACCGACTATGGTTTTTATTTACCAAAGGAGCGGAGAATCTTCATGTGCAAAGTAAACAAACAGGATTTTGCTCTTCACTTGATAGGATAAAATGAATCCTCACTTAACTTACTGAGTGAAGATGCTTAACTCTTTCAGCAAATTTCGCCAAATGTTTTGCTTGGCAGCCAGCATTTGCAGAATGAGAAGTGGTCTCCAGTTTTTTTTCGAAGGAAATGTTTCCTTTAATGAATGAAGCCTTCACAATTGCACCCAACTAAGACCCTAAGCATCCATATATATAGGCTATAACATGCATATAAAATAGGGCTGGACAATATCTGGTCGCAACTGCAATTTAAAAAAAAAAAAAAAAACCTATGGCGACCAGGTCAGACAGGCACTGGTATCCCAGAGCTATCTGCAGCGCGTTCCCCTCAACTGACACAGCAGGCGTTGCCGTGCACGGAGGCGATGAGAGGGGCTCTGGCCGGGTCTACGCTCTCTATTGTTGGGCTCAGAAAGTGTAGTGCTGGCTCCTATTTCCAGGTGAGATATGTTAAGGCCTGATATAAAATTCAAATCAAGCACATTAGCACATGTTGTAAAGACTACTAATAAAAAATGTTAACTGCCGAGCTCACAGAAGGTATTTTCATTTTCATCACTTTATACCCCCCACCAACACTTTAAAGTATGGGGGGAATGCGGAGTAAAGACAGCCTTTTAGAAATATGGATTAGTATCTTGGCAACCTTTCTGAAGTATATAATCTGTTTATTTCACTGTGATGCTTCCTGGCGCTTTACAATAAATTGGAAGGTACAGCAAACAATTTCAATCTGTATGTTCAAGTAAAATTGTACATTTGTGAATGACAACGTAGCAGCAGGTTACAGAAAACTGACCATATTTAAACAGGTATGTCTAAACTACTAGGATTAGGAGAGCTAAGACAGTGTTATTTGTGGGCTAAAAACTGAGTGCCGTACTGGATGAGAAAGTAGGGGAGGTTATAGCCAGCTGGCTAGACTATCAGATGTACATTATAGGGCCAAATACACCTCCAAAAGTTCAGGTGTTTCCAGTGAAGTTAATGCTACAGTCTTTGAAGACAATTTAGGCAATTGTGTGCTTCCAACCAAGAACTCAAGTGGTCTGCACCCCTACTAAACACTGATGGGATAACTTCGAAATCAAAATGCAAGCCAGACCTTCTTGTTCAACATCAGTACCAGGACCTCACAAATGCTCTTTTGGCTGAATGGGCACAAAATCCCACAGACACTCTCCAGCCTGTAAAGGTCTTCCCCAAAAAGCATATTAAAAACGGCAAAAGGGAGGCCAATACTATCGATGCCCATGGTTTTGGAATGGCACATTTAACAAGCTCATGAGGTGTGGTGATTAAGTTTTCCCATACATTTGGCCATATAGTGAATTATCAACCTAGCGCCAACTGACCAATATTAATGTCTGAGCCAAGAGAGGAAGGGAGAGCGCACTGGAGTACATGCTACAACACTGGCTTAGTAATAATTCTTCTCCTGAGAAAGCATGGTCTCCTCCACCTTCCCAACAATGGCAATTGTCAACTTAGGCTCCCTGTGCACAGCAGGCCTAGCACTAGTATCAATAATCCGTCATAACCGTTTCCTTCAGCACAAGAGATTCTCAATGCTCAGTTTTCAAGAACTGTATATACCCCATTCACCAGTTCAGCCACATCACAACCACTTCTCTTTTTACTCCTTTTTGACCTTGGGGGGGAAAAAAAAAAAGGCAAAGTAGCATAAAGTTGAAACGCATCATGAACATTACACTACTTGGTCTATTACCAGTCCGCACTGGGTACCAAAAACGTTCAAGGATTGTTAGAACATGAAAAGAATCTCCTTTCATAATGTAACATAATGGCATGCGCTCACATTGCTGTCTTTTGACATGAGGACTTGCTGCCATGTTTGGACAGTCAGGCAACATTTTTTACATTTGTACAGGTCTACAATTTGAAGGAGCATGCACGTTTTAGCAGCCAACTCACAATGGTGTTTTTAGTCAGCTCTGATAACAGCACCAACATTCAATGTATTTTTCAAGAGTTTACCCATTTGTGATGCAATAAGTGCTTGCAGATAGCCTTGTTAACCACTCCTCCAGAAAAACAAACATTAGATGCTCTCATACACTTCTCAAACACCTCATCACTAAAGCATTTGGGAAATGCTCCCACTGATTTCTATTAAAGGTGTGAAGTGTCCCACTGATACTGAAGTGCTCCTCATGAAAACAAATGTATACCAAGATTCGCTTACATTTTCAATATTAACCCCTTCGTGACTGACGACGTACAGTGTACGTCGCCAGCATCGGGGCTGTTTAAACAGACTCCCGGCGGCAATGTTTAAACTTGTAAAGCTGACTGTCGGCTTTACAACAGAATTTGCGCTACATAAAAATTTGCAACTACCACCATTTTTATTCTATAGGGTCTTGGCATTCAGAAAATATATCATGTTTGGGGGTTTTAAGTAATTTTCAGGCCTAAAATGTGGAATATAACATGGGTGCAAAAAATGGAAAAAAGGCCTCAGTCATGAAGGGGTTAAACAAAGCATTGTAAAATCTTACCAAACACCTGCAATTAACGTCCATGTGAACAGGCTCTAATTGTTCCAAGCATGCCCAAGATCTACTTTAGGTGTCCCTCCCCAATGCATGCAAAGTGCATGGAACACAACAGGATTCCAATTGCATTAAAGGAGAACTATGAGATGAGTGATTTCCACTCACCTCATAGTTCTAGCCGACCTGTGACAATGAGACTGTCACAGGTCGGCTCAGTAGATCGGGAGGTGAGCGAACACATACCGGCGTTCGCTCACCTCTCGATCCTGTCACGGCTTCCTGCCGTGACAGGGGAGGGGCTGGATTCCCCTCTCCCATCCACCAGCGCTGACTGGCGGAACGGAGGGGGAGGGGCCGGGTACAGCTGGCTCTGCCTGTAAATAGGCAGAGCCAGCTGTCGGTCACGCAGCTGGGCGGATCCCGGCATAATTGTCGGGATCTGCTTTAGCGTCTCAGTATACCGCGAGCAGCAGCTCGCTGTATACTGCCGCGTCTCAGTATACCGCGAGCTATGGCTCGCGATATACTGAGCCTAGGGTGACGGGAGGACGCTAGTTTGTGTCCTCCCGTTACCCTGAGAACTATGGGGAAAAGCCTTAACCCCATAGTTCTCCTTTAAAGTACTAATATATGCTGATACATTTGGTCCATGCACCAACAAAACACAAGTGCATAGGTGATAAAATTACAATGTAAAGTATGGAATGGATTTAATCTAAAGTATCACATAGGGGTTTTTAAACCCCTATGTAATAGGAATAAAATTAAGTGAAAAAATAAGTTAAAAAGTAAAATAATAAAATACATAAAAAATAAGTGATAAAAAAATAAAATGAAAACCAACCCCGCCATCTGCATGCAAATAAACGCACACGTAGGACATTTTGTGTGTGTGTTGAGTGTTGCCGCCATTCCACTGCGTGCCATATTGTGGTAGCCAGGCAGCAGAATGCTCTTACACACACACACATAATGTGCATTAAAGTTTAAGTTCACTTACCCAGGTAATATGGGAAAATGAAATTACCCAATCAAATCTGGCCCTGTCTCTCCTAACCAAACCCCCCCAGCTATACTTACCTTTCGGCCAACAGTCCTTACAGTCCGCCAGTACGGATGTACTATCTGTACCCTGTACTGCTATCTAGCACAGTCCTGCCCTATGCATTTTGAATTTGGCTCGCAAATTGCAAGCGCTCATTGGTCAGCATTGACTAATGAGAAGCGCCATTTAGCACAGGCAAATACGTTTTTTTTTTTTTTAGGGATGCACCCATAACGAGTATTTGGGTGAGTACTTGCACTCGCCCAAATGCTCCGATACCTTCCCCAATACCGGAACTTCCGGGCGAAGGAAGATTTCCTCTGACCAGCAGTACCGTAGGAGAACATGAAGCCAGCTTCCCATGCAATCAGGAAGCCGGGCGGCAAGTAACGAACCACCTCCCGGTTTCCTGGGAAACCAGCTCCTTGCTGATTGTCCGGGAAGCCAGCTTCCCAGCCAATCAGCATCGAGCCGGCCTCCCGGCCAATCAGGTCATTAATCACTGCCGGGCTTCTTGACTGGGCGGGAAGCCGGCTCAATGCCGATTGGCCGTGAAGCCGGTTTCCCGGCCAATCACAATCAAGCCGGCCAAACATGGAGCCGGCTTCCCTGGCAATCAGGAAGCTGGGTGGCATGTGATTACCCGCTGCCCAGCTTCCTGATTGCCCAGGAAGCCAGCTCCATGCCAGCGGAACCACCGGTATCGGCGAGTACCTAAAGCAAAATATCGGTACTTATACCAAAAAACTGGTATCGGTGCATCCCAAGTTTTGATTAAACCTTTTTGTATTGGGACAAGTAGATTGTCATGAGGGACAAGTAGACACAGACCCCGCTTTAGCCCTTGGACAAGTAGTTTTTTTTTTTTTTTTTTATATTTCCCCACACCTGCTGCACCTAAACTGCCAGCCTGTTCAACTATATTCTACAACGCCTTCAGTTTTGCTCACACATGTATGGCCAAATCTCACAGATTGCTGGGCACCTGTATTGGAGGTTTCCAACTAAATGGTTACACCATGCAGCCTGAGATGTACATGGATTCATAGGGGGATGCATATAAAAAAAGCCAGTCATTTATGATGTACAACATTTGTAACACAATCTAAAATCTACAGAATGCACACAGGAGCAGGACCCTACAAAGCTTGAAGTTGGGCATAAAGATATATCTGCAAATTTGGGACATACTGTCCTTTCCTATTTTTTCTCTCCTATGTTGTATCGCATCATACATGATAGACGCTGATACACACTGAACAGTATAACTGCAAGTCAAGTGGAAAGAGCTTAACTATTAGAAAATGGAAATTACAACTCCCCCAGTATAGTAAAAGCACAGTCCTAGGCGCAGTATCCTGTAGAACTTCACAACCCAAAGTTAAGTACACTGCAGTTCACTTCCTAAGTACACAATGATAACATTATCAAAGATTAAAGCAGTTACACAGTACAATACATTCTTTTAAAATGTATTCCAACGGAAACAAAGTTAATAACTTATTGATGGCTGTCCTTATAACCAACGTTGCCGTTCATCACATGAGGACTTGAGTTTGGGCCAAACTACCTTCTATAGTTTGCCATTTAGCAATCTCCGACATTGAGTACAAACACATTATGTTCGGCATTGTTTTTTAGCCTTTTCATCTTAACATGAAAATAATCAGTGCCCATATTAGCATAACCCTCATTTCACATACATCACCAACATTATCAGGGTAATAGCCTAAAGGTTGTTTTCCTGTAGTGCCATGTCATGATCTTTATATTATTCCAGATAAAAAACTGAAATGTTATTGCTAGGTTCAAAAGAGGTCATAAAAAAATATATTGTACATGAAAATTTTAGATGGCCCTCCAAGTCTTAGTTACTAGAGGCACTGCAAGTAATAAACAACCTCTTAATGAACAACTAGGTCTCAAGGAGTAATTCATTAAAAAAACGAGAGTGGGCAGGCTTTAATCCTTACCATCCAGTCAGGCATGTTGAAGGCAGTGGTATCTTGTGTGCTTTCCGATCTCTCCATTGCACCTGTGTAAACTGCAGCTCTTCCTCAAAAGTGATCTGAAGAGGTTTGGGGAAAACTGTGTGCGGAGAACAGCTCTGATAAATCCAGTACCAGCCACTCTAGAAGCTTAAAAGATCCAACCTCCCCCTGCTCTCCAACTGTGCACAAAAACTCCACTATGCACCGATTCAAGAGTCAGCTTATGTTCCACGCTCAGGCAGCACTCTGTAATAGGATGCTTTCTCTACCATAGGAAATCTGTCAGGCCCCTCCTTACTTTTGTACTATCTTGCATTCCCCCTGTACTATTGGTGCTATCTGAACTTTGTAATGTCAATACTCTGAAACAATGACTCATTCAAATCCCTGGCTAAAAAAGTCAATCATTTTATTCAAGGTCAAGAAAAGACCTAACCCAGGTACATTTATAGTGCTGTGCATTGCCTCTACGTTTCTCATACAGCTATCCTTGAAAGCATATCTTAATCATGATCATAGAGTTCTAGTAAACTGTGCTAATTGCTTCTGCTATGCTAGAGGTGACAAGATATGCTGGTACAAGACCGATTGCATTCTATGCAACTAAGGCAGCAATGTACTACTGACTGTGTAAGTGATAAGTCTCTGCCAACAGCACCCTTCCAGGCCAGAATGAGATTGTGGAATTTCTTCTATTGGTTGCAGCACTTTATCCTATAGATATACTCTGGTCCAAACAAAAGCTCACTTTTCCATCTCTAGAAACAGTGTTGGGAAGTTTGACTCTCAGACACCCGATATTAAGGTATCGGGTGTCTGAAAAAGGTTAACCCTTTCATTAATGAATGCCCCTGTAGTAAGGGCATCTATTAATGAATGTTAAAAGCTGATTCTCAGCGATTAACAGCCCTCTAAAGAAGCAAATAACTCGTCACGTACAGTGTACGTGACAAGTCATTTGGTCCCTTTGTGGCTGGACGTACAGTGTACGTCTCACGTCACGAAGGGGTTAAAGGAGAACTAAGAGGCGAGTGAAAATAACTCAGCCTCATAGTTCGAGCCGACTCACGGCTCCCTGCTGGGATTCCCCCCTCCCCTGTCCAATCCTCCAGCACTGACTGGTGGAACGGACAGGGTAGGGGGCTGGTACAGCCCCATCTGCCTCTAGATAGGCAGAGCCAGCTGTTGCTCACGCAGCTGGGTGGATCCAGACATAATTGTCAGGATCCGTTCCGGCGTCTCAGTATACCGCGAGCTGTAGCTGGCGGTATACTGAGCTTTGGGTAACGGGAGGATGCTAGTTTGTGTCCTCCCGTTACCCTTAGGAGAACTATGGGGAAAAGCCCTAACCCCATAGTTCTCCTTTAATATATGAAGAAAAAAAAGACGCCTAGAATGGTTTGTGGTCTATGTCTACCCTTCATTAACATATCTAAACCCAAGAACAGTAAATACATTACAGCTTACTAGTTCAGAGATGTGGTGGCTGCATTAGTTTTATTTATGAGGGCTAAGAACATTTTCAGCAAGTATAGAAAATACATGTTGAACTTGTCAGAAATACAATGAGGGTGAATTTATCAAAACTGGAGCAGACAAAATCTGGAGCAGCTGTGCATGGCAACCAATCAGCTTCTTTCTCATTTTCAAATCTTAACTGAACTGAAGAGAGAAGCTGATTGGTTGCCATAGGCAACTGCTCGAGTTTTGATGCATTCCCCCCAATGCCCTTGAACTCAAATGAGTTCAACTGAAATCTCAAGTCGTTCTCTTCCTTCCTAGCAATCTTCTGTAAACCACAAGTTCCCATAAGCTCCATGTAATGGATATAGAAGGGACTTGTTTGTAGTCCAAATCAGGAGAGCAGTCTAGGTGACAATGCTGTTCCTCCCATAGATACAGTGGAGTGGCTGAATGAAGCCATCTTGGTACAGGAAGTGTTATAAGCAAGGGGGGGGGTTGTAAAAGCTTATTTTTCAACACCTTACTGTTTGCAGGTGTTTAATAGGTCCTAAACGGAGGCCAAAAGATCCAAGAGAAAAAAAACACAGCCAGCTACACAGAAGGACTGGTTCCCTCTGTTTGAGAGCAGCAATGTCCATACAGTGGTCTGGCACACCCCTTGCAGGCGTCCCTTCCATGCAGGCTATTCCTTGAAATAATGAAAAGTTGTGCCTACTTTCTGCCTTCAATTGGGTTTTATTTGATGTCACACTGGAAGGCAGCTCTCCTCCACACTTAGCCCCCAATCACACTGGAGCGTCAATGTCTTTGGTTATTTTTCAATTGTACACTAATTTTCAAGCTGTTTAGCCAAAGGAAAGCCAGTTATTAAGAGGAGACTGAAGGACATTTTGTATGCCTTCTAAAAGAGCTCCCATGAAGGGAGATTTATGGGAAGAGTGAAATGCACTCATCCTCATAATTAAAGCCGACGTGCGATATTGAACACGTCACACGTTGGCTTTATAGATTGAGAACTGAGCAATCACAAACCGGTGACCACTATGTTCCCAATCATCTGCCTGCAGAGAGCGGTGACCGTCAGTCACCGCTCCCCGCAGGGATTCCCCCCTCCCCTCTCCGTTCCTCCAGCGCTGACTGGAGGGATTGACAGGGAGGGGCGGACACAGCAGAGCCAGGTATCCATTATGTGGCGGGTTGGATCTCAACAGCATTAGCGGCATCCTTCCCGGCTGCATGTCAGTATATAGTGCGCAATAGCCTGATATATAGCGAGTTTTGGGTCACAAGGACACAGTAAATGTCCCCCAGTGACCCTAAAAATAAGAAAAAAAGGTTGGACCTTAGTGCTCTTTTAAAAAGCTCCCCTCGCAGTGTTTTACCTTTAAAGTATATTGGGGCCAAAAAAATTTAAACATGCGCCAAAGAAGCTTCTGTACTTGTGGTAGGCGACAGCACATCACTGAGATGTGAATGGGCACAATCGAACAACATGAAATGCTGAATGCCCCACACTGAAGCACTTCAAATCGCGTTCAGGTGTGAATGGGGGGCTTAAACTAGAGCTGAACAATCCTGAATACGATCTTACCCTGCCCTGCAACCGGGGGCAAGTACAGAAGACAGAGGACCTCTTAATTCATCTGCATCTCAAGCAATGTGAGTTTGTTTATCAGTCTCTTTACAAAGGCAATGTCTCTCTTTTTTTTCTTTTGTCAAAAAATGTAAGAAGTTTAAAATATCAGCTTAAAGTGTTTCTATATCTAAAACCTTTTTTTACATTTTGACTAGAGTAGGGAATGGTTTATTTTTGGCACATTCTTAATTTTTTTCTCCCTCTGAAACACAAAGTCAATATATGGGGTCAATAAAGAAAACACACGAACGATTTCCTTCAAATAAAATTAGACACTTATGTGGAACATTTGCTTTAGAATAGATTAACACTGTTCTGTTTGCATGCAACACACATGGTAACGTACACATGTAAGTGTGAATGGGCCCATAGAGTTACCCTTTGTCTTTCATTCTAAACTGCAGCACATAGATGTGAACCGTGAATGAATCTTGCAAAAAGCCATTTGCACTTACCCATAAGATCATAAAATCAAAATGCACATTATGAGCAGACAAATATTCTCAGCATGTGAACACTAGAACCCTTGCATAAAAAAAGTTATAAAATCCATATAAAAATTTCACACACCAATAAGGCCATAAAGATGTAGCCATACAAGGTAATGTAGAGGGTGGTAGCAGTATTCCTGAAGCCAGTACATCTTTAGCCATCAAATGAGGACAAGCGCATGCAGTAACATGTGCAGACTTTCTATAGAGTAAGGAAATTAAAAAAAACAAACAAAAAGGTATCAGATAAAGACAGCACACTTACAACTTCAGTTGACTAATGCAGAGGTGTGCCATTTGTATTAATAAAAATTTCTTATATATCAGAAGCCAAAATATATCTGCCGAAAATGGCCCTTTTGGCAAAATGCTGAAAGTGCCATTTTCTGGCCAATATAGCGGTGCATCCCTTCTTTCTCTCCCCCCACTGGGCGCTGCTCTGTGTCCCAGCGGGGAGGAGAGAAACTGTCACAGGCGGCCGAGCGCTGTGAGCGGCCGGCGTCTCTACTAACCTCACCACTCAGCCTTCTGCGACAGTCCTGCTGAGTGGTGTGTGGGCGGAGACAGCTTGCAGTGCTGTCACAGGAGGCTGAGCTCTCCTCCCCTCACCGCTTGCTCAGCCTCCTATGACAGCACGTCAGGAAGGAAAGCGAGGTACAAACACTCAGTGATCGCTGAGTGTTTGTAAATAATTGAGGACATGGTATGTTTACTATATACTCACTTATGAATAAATGGGAAGTGATCTACATCACCTCCTGTTCATTCATGACTGTGGATATAGTAAAAACATACTCTGTCCTCATGTTATAAATGAACAGGAACACTCAGTATAGAGGATTCCTGTTCATTTATAACAGGGGCTGCTGAACAAGAGATTGAGGACTCGTGTCCTCAATCTCTTTTTCTATTTTAAAAAGGGAAATATCAAGTGTCTGTTTAGATCCCCAATATATCCCCGAAGCCCCTAAATGTAAAAAAAATTTAAAAAAAGTTTATAAAAAATTAAAACATTTGAAAAAACTGAAATAAAAATATTTTCGGTCTGACATTTTTTTCATTTTGGTTTAGTTTGAGAAATTTTCATTTCGGTGCACCTCTATTTCTTATAGTGGCATAAGGCAAGAGGCAACACTATAGCCCTGTTTTATAAAATGTCTATTAACCCCCAGGCTGTACCACACACAGGCAAACAGCACATACAGTATTTTATGAAATCATTCAATAGTTTTAATTTATTTTTTTCACCCTTCCTGCACCAGCATTTGTCACAGTGCTGAGCCCATTATAGCATACTAGTGTTATATTAAAATTGTTTCCACTTGATAAAGCTTTATACACTTCCATAACTTAGTGGATTAATATGTGACGTGCTGTTTCTTCTATCTTTTGTCTGTTTTTATTTACGCTTCAAAAGGGATACAAGTATCTCTCCATCATAAGACACCTCAACTACGCTATGAAGGCAAAACCTTGCTTAAGAACACAGACTGGATATTTCCAGAAGTGGTTTTCAACCCCTTTTCAGTCATGGCAACCTTTAAAAAGTGTGCAAAATCTCGAGGCACCAAAGTCTAAAATGTAAAGATTGCAAATGTAAACTACGAGTGGTCACTCCAGAATCCATACCAGAGCCTCATCTGAAGTAGTTTTTAGGGAGGGGGGGTCACCCCTTCACATTAGAGTCCACTTTCATATTAGGAGCCCCCTCTCACATCAGGAGTCCCCCTCTCATACTAGAAGCCCCTCTTCACATTCAAAGCCCTCTTTACAGCAGTCATGACACTGTGTGAAAGCTTGGAGGCACCATGTTAGAGAAAGGCTGATAGAGGGTTGGGCAAAACTAACCTATGTCACTTTTAAGTGAACCTGAATATTAAAGTATTTATATATCATGAACAAGACTAAACTTTGAATCACACTTCCAGTTTGGGCAAAAATCACAAATGAATCCCCTAAAAAGCATTTAAGTAAAAAAACTACACAAACCCTGGCGCAGTCACCCACAGACACACCCTGATCCAGCGCTGGCTGTCTTATGGGTACAGCAGCGTAGTCCCATAGAGAAGGACAGGGGGTGCGTACTAATCACACACAGCACCTGTACTTCCCGGGAGCAGCCCGATACGGCCATGCACGGAGGACAGAGCTGTACGTGCCGGCCGATTACAGTGGGAATGAGGCCTTAAGCAGGGTTATCGCTCCACTGCTGATGTTGTCTCTGTTCACGATGATCTAATTCCTCTTCAGAACAAAATTTTCTGGCTATGATGGATTTTCCATTAATTTCTTCCCAAGACAAAGGCAACCAAGGAGACCATTCTCCTGGAACAGGAAGATACTTCAGCCCACCCGCATTTACATGAAACCAGCTCTGTAACCCTGGAGAAAAAAAATGACAATTTCTGAAACACTATTTAGAGCACAGAATAAGTGGTTGTGTCCTGAGATCCACAATACATTTTTTTTATTAATCCTGTGCTACCCTACAGACAAAGCAACAAATACTACCGCCTACTGGATGCAAAGCACAAGTACTGTGATAATGGCATTGATCACAGAAAATAAAACTCAAAGTTTAGAGAAGAGTGTAAAGCAGGTGAATTGTGGCCTACATTTCTGACAACAGTTCACCCACATACAGAAAGGGTTAACAGGGCACTGATCTTGCATCGCATTTGTTCTGTAAATGGATATTTGTCTATTGTAAATTACTTGCCCAGGTACATTGTATTCAGATTAAACTTTGTCTGCCATTATCAGATGCAAAGTACAAGCAGAAACAGCAAACAGTCAAAGTTTCACTTGGCTGTTTAATTTAAAGAGACTCGATCAACAGACCATTCATTTCAATTGTGTTTGCAGATTATATGTGCCTTTAGTGTATTTTATGTAATTCACCAGTAAAAGCCTCCTTTGTGTATCCATCCCAAAGCCCAGAGACTATGGCTACATAAAAGGTCAACTAGAAATGTGAAGGGAGGTGTGGAGGAAGGAGAGGGCTGTGCTAGAGAATTGACCTGTCAATCTAGGTTCATCTGAGTGTAAGCAACAATTTTCTCATCTGAAGAATCAATGCGACACTCAATAAAAGTCAAATCATTTGTGTTACAAAATGGTAACAAATATAGTATTTAAGGGGAACAAATTTAGCTAGGCACATCAGACTGACATACTTAAAGGGTAAATTCACCTCTACAGTAAAAACAAAAACAAAAAATAAAAACACCTGCCCACCCCAGGCCATGCTGCACTTAGGTTTGTGATGCCTCCGCCAGCCAATGAAGTGGTCTGTATACGGCATTTAACAGCCCCACAGTCTTCAATCATAACACTCGTAAATGGAAAGCACGCCTTGGTTGTCACGTGAAATTGCCGACTAATAAGTGCTTTTTACTTCCGAGACCTGGTCCCTAGCTCAGAACAGATTCTCATTGGCCACGCTGACTAATAAGCTGCTAGCCATTTGTGGGCATTGTGATCATTACAGACTGCGAGGCTGTGAAGTGATCCACTCTCAGCTGATGTTTGTAATGCATAGCGCATGGCTTTACAAATTTGCTTTCAAACTAGGAACCAGCTAAAAAAAAAAAAAAAAAGCTTTGTAAACCAAGGTTTCATTTTCAAAGAGTTGTAATTTTCAACTAGTTTTAATTGGCGCACACAGCGATACCCGATATGTGTAGTGCAATCGTAGTTTTCCTACGTAGGTGCACCAGACTTGTGTTTCCATCAGAGCCGTAGCTAGCTCCTTTTGTGCCCGAGGCAAGAACAGAAAATGTTGCCCCCCAACAGACCTGTCCAGCATGTGACATCAGGCGCCCTGCCTCCAAGATGGCGGAGCGCATGTGCAGAATGCGCTGGTAGCCAAATCCAAAATATCATAAAAAATGTGTTTCGTTTGACGAAACTAATGAAGTTTTATTTTCCATTAATTTCGTCCAAAACAAATTTTTAGTCTTTGTGCGTGTCTAGTAATGTGTGTGGGGGTGGTGTTTTTTGGGGGGTTTTTTTACTTTTTTTTTTTTTTTTTTTACAGTTGGGGGGGCTTCAGGGAAATATTAGGAAATAGAAAAAGAGATTGAGGACACAGAGTCCTCTGCCCATACAGGTGGGGAGAGCAGCAGGGATCCGAGGAGAAGCTGGAGCCTGTGCCGCTCCTCTTCTCCCTGCCAAGCCGCAGCTGTGTTAGTCCTGTTGCCAATGGAGCCCTCTGTTTGCCATGGCAACAGGGGCGCGGCCAGGTCAGCCCTGGCTGCACCCCCTTTTAGCTGCGCCTGTGGCGAGTGCCTCACTCGCCCCACGGTAGCTACAGCCCTGGTTTCCATTAGTATGCGCGTGACCGCGGGAGACTTTACATTTTTTGTTTGCATTCTTAATTTTATTTACATTTTTTTTAACTTAAATTCATTGCCATCACACGAGGGGGCTCACAACCTGTCATATTGAAGATGACAGGTTCTCTTAGCTTTCAATTATAACTGCCCTATTCCCACCAGCACCCAAAAAAACACACAAAAATAAACAGAATGGTATATATTTCCTTGAAGGTGTCATTTTCAAAACCGCCACTAGATGGAGGAAACACCACAGTTTAACATTGCTGCAACCAGAAAGATGCACTGAAAAAGATGGATGCGTGGGAAATAATTCCAGCATACATTTATTCGGAACAACTGGTTAAATTGGAAGATATCTTCTGATCTAATATTCAAAAAGAGTTTTCTGATGTATGTCGTTCAGTAATGTTAAGTGGGAGGCCGGCATTGGGGGAGATTAGCAATTAGCTGGTATTCAGATAAGAGAAAGACTAATGTGAATGCTGCAAATAATTAACAAAGCCTTAACTCAGACTTATTGAGAAAGAACAAAATCATGTCATACCTCACCTACGTAAAGCACAAGTAGTAACGCGGTTGGAATGTGATTAATTTTGTTTTCATAATTAACCTCTTCTTGGCTGGAATTAAAACTGCAGGTTTGGCATTCAGGAACACAAGGTTATTACTTTATATAAAGTCACAATGAAAGACCAAGAATCTTCCTTGTGTGGCCTGCCCAGGGTTGGTGCAGCCTGTACTTTATCCAAGTTAAAGTGACACTAAACCAAGTTAAAATGACAATCTACAAACACATACTTCTAGATCCTTGGTTCTCAACGGTTGGGTCGCAACTCAAAAGTGGGTCGCAACTCCATGTTCAGTGGGTCACCTCGTGCCTTCCACTTTTCTAGGCGAGAGGCTCCTCAGTCTTCCACTAGCGCAGCACTGTCACTCCTCACGTCGACCAGCCATTCAAAATATGCTGCACGGTGCAGTGTCAGCTTGAGGTAGGGTGGGCTGGGCTTAAAGCCGCAAGGGAGCTCCATCCATATGTGCATTGCTTACAGCTCCCTTGCGTTCCCTGTAGAGGTGCTTGGATCAGAGTGATGTCACATTCTGGCTCCCAGCATCTCTACAGGGTGCGCAAGCACCCCACACTGGACCCCAGGCTGAGGATCCACTCCAGTTTTCGTAAAGTAGGGAGACTGGGTGGATTTTTTGTTTAAAATGACATTATGTGCGTGTTTGAGAATGTCTGAGTGTGCGATTGTGTCTGTGGTTTTCTGTTAGCGTTTTTGAGGGCCCTTTCAGACTAGTAGTGTGTTAATTGCATAATCCGATGCGGTTAACACACTGTACCATGCAATCGCATCTACTGTGCTTTCTGGTGTGGGAGGTGTATTGCCATTCATTTGAATGGCATCCCAAATGCATCTCCCACACACAGTTCTATCGCGAGCATCGGAGCGTGCGGTACTACATGCCATGTATTCCATTAATGACTAAGGACAAATGTGGGCCCTGAGGTTACACAGGTTGAGAACCACTGTTCTAGATAATTGCCTGCATTGTATTCTTTCCTTATTGCTTTTATTCCAGTCTTCTCATAGTGTCCATGTTTACTAAGGGCAGATGACTAGCTCTCCCATTACTTCCTGAAAATCTGGCACATGTGACCATGCACATCATCTCAGGGGAGGAAAATGCCTTTCACTGAGATGAGATTTCCCAACAATGCTCTGCCGATAAGGCAATCCCAGTGTGCATTGCTTTGGCAAACTGAAGCAATTTGCACTTTCAAAGCAGGACGTAAATGCTCTGCAAGTGTAAGCCTTTCAAAATCACAGCATTTTACACCAGACATGCCTGTGTTATTATTAATCATACATAGAGGGATGCACTGGTAAAATTTGATGAGTGTAAAGGTCCACTTTAACTATTAACAATACTGGACCTTATTTGTGTGTTATTGGGGGTCTAAACAGACCCCTGATATTTCCCTTTAAAAATAGAAAAAGAGATTGAGGACACAGAGTCCTCAATCTCTTTTTCTGTGTCCCCTGTTATCAATGAACAGGAATCCTTTATGAGTGTTCCTGTTCATTGATAACATGGTATGTTTACTATAACTACAATTATGAATGAACAGGAGGGGATATAGATCACTCCCGTTCATTCATAATTGAGGATATAGTTTACATACCAGGTTCTCAATTATGTACAAACACTCAGCGATCACTGATCGCTGAGTGCTTGTACCCGCTCTCCTCTCTGACACACACTGTCATAGGAGGCTGCAAGAGGAGAGCCCAGCCTCCTGTGACAGCGCTGGCTATCTCGGCCGCGCCGGCAAAACGGCAGGAAAATGTCACAGTCGGCATTTAGCCGAAAGTGCCATTTTCGGCCGGCGCCCCCCTTCACTTTTCGCTAGGGGGCCCGCGCCCCTGCTGCACCCCCGGTTGTTACGCCACTGCTCAGCTGTAGATCCTTAAATCTCTGAATTGGTGCTGACACTTTCCCTCCTTCTGGAGGGTGGCTACTTTTGTTCTCCATGGTCCCTGTGTGTGTTGTGAAGTAGCCACTGCTCCAAGCTCGCTCCCGTGAGCCAAGGGTTATGCAGCTGCCCTCAAGGGGGATACATCTTGTTTATTGTGCATGAGGAAATCTGTTAGATTTTGTTTTTTCAGCCAGGAGGCTGAACGAAAGAAATCTATACATGTATAGGCAGCATAGCCGTATACCTATTTGGCATAGACAGCGAAACGGGAGGAAAACTGCAAAGCATAGTGGTGGAAATGTTATGGATTTGAGTTGCTTTGGTACTTCAGGGCCTGGGCAAGCTGCAGTAATTGAGTAAACTGTGAATTCTGCATCTTATCAAAGTGTGCTTCATTATAATCTATTCAATAGTTAGAACTTTCAACATGATAATTTCCCAAAGCAGAGTGTTAAATCAACCAAGGAATGGCTCAAAAAGAAATGAAAATGGAAGGGTATGGACTGGCCTAGTCAAAGCCCCCAGTTGAATGCCAATGAAATATAATGGGAGGCGAGTGGGATTTGGAAAGTGTAGTTCATGCAGGTAAACACATCTTGCAAATAAGTGATTGTGCAAGGAGGGGAGGGCAAAAATGTCCCCAACTCTGTCAGTGGAAAGCCGAAATCACCAGCACTCAGTAAATATCTTTGATGCCCATTTAAATCGGACCAATCGTCAATTGTACAAAATAGCGACGTTTCGGGACCGCACAGGATCCCTTCATCAGGGCGCCAATGTAACATTGTCTATTTTCCCCAACTCTGTCAGAGCGGTGGCCAGCTAAGCAAGTAGTTATTTCTGCTAAAGAGTGCAGTGCCAGCGCCTGAGGACATATGTGAACTTACTTTCCCCATATTACACCAATAAATCTATCAATATTTTTGTTTTATTATTTTAAAAAAAGGCAAATTGTTCTTGTTTTCTATTCAAGTATATCACCTTTACCTGTAGGCACGGTCTGCATGAAGATCTAATGTTTGTTCAACAATATTTGTGGGTGTACTTACTTTTTCACATGACTATAGCCTCAGTACAGATTTCCTTTAAGCAGGTTCATACATTTTACCCAAAAGCTTGTAAAGCTCAGCAACGTCATGCAAACAAACAAGGGCTCATAGCAGGGTGATGGAAACTATAGACAGCACAATCACAGAGCAGATATTTGAGCGCATAAAATGAAGTGCAACCATATTGATAAATATCCCCTTTGTCTGTGACAAGCTGTTTTCTCCCCGTAATCTCAAAAGAGCAGATATGCTGACAAATACTTTCTCTATATGTATCCAAGGATTGGAAAAATACCACAACAGCTCTTTGCTCAGCGGGAAGGTTCAAAGTCACCAGTCCTGGGAAACACTCGGTACAAAGCAATTTAGGCAATACCTATAAAACTAGATTTTGGCTTTAAGCACTAGAAAATAAAGGAACTTATAGGCACAAAGATCAAAACAGGCAGCAACTAATGACTGGGCTTCACATCACCATACATGCATTTACTACCACTACCAGGACTGAAAATACTGTATTCTAAACATACTGCAATCCAAAAGATAAAAACAAAAAACACTCCAGTGATTGAATTTGTAGAAGTGAAGGAGTAACCTAAACATGACAACCTATTGCCAACACATAACAGAGCTAGAAAACCATGTGAACAGAAAGACCAGAAGAATGGGTGCATGTTTTCTTCTATAGTCTGCTTTATACAACTGTATGCATTCCTTATAATGCACTTCCAAATGTGTACAACTAAGCATCCATAAATATTTGGCATGTTCAGACTGAGGAAGTCATATACTGGCATTCTATTTGCTTCACTGCCAGGATAGAGGTCTGTCATGTGAGGACAAACAGGGTTTTGTTTGACTTGGCTCCAGCAGGCAAATTGGGCAGCATACAGAAGATGGCACTCTCCTCCTCCCTCCCTTGCACCAGAATGCATACATGGTATTGCTGCACCTCATTACATCACACATGCATGGAGGTCTTTTCTTCTGGTGAGTTACATGGGAGCACAACGGTGGAGGTCACATCACTGTGTTGGTCTGTGAGGGTCACGAGGCATTCCTCTGGTTTTCAGGGTAGGTTTACACTAGGACGATCCGTGCAATTGTGCACGAACACACATGGTCACAGAATCGACCAACACAGCTGATCACGCTGGCGGTGCCATTATTTTCCAATTGCATTCCAGTCACGCCAGGCAGATCGCATGGGACACCGCCCGTGCAATCGTGCACGATCGCAGTAAAAAAAAAAAAAAAAACTGCACAGTGCCTATAGCAAAAAGAGGTACATGTACATTTTTTTTTCCAGCGATTGCCGCGCGGATATAACCCTCAATGAAATCAATGGGGCCACGCGGCAATCCCTGTGTGCAATTGTGCATGATCACGTTGTCCCGGGACGTGCACTCCAGAATCCCCGTTATCTGAACCTAAGTGCTTCATCTTTGAACACATTTATTCATGGACAGCATATTGTCCCTATGCTACCAGGATAATGGAGAATGGGCTTTATTTGTGGTTAATATACCAGCAGAAAACCTGCATACTTGGTATGAGAACTGTGGCAGGATCTGCAAATATTCTGCAGTGTGCACCAAGACTTCTCATGAACCTTGAGTGCCTATTCACACTTGTGGATTATAATGCACCACAACACAGGTTTTAATTAGCCGTTTATATGGGTTTGTGCTAGGGATGTTCCGATACCATTTTTTCAAGACCAAGGTACCTGCCGATACCAATTACCAATACTTTTTCTTAAAGGTACATTTTTTCTAAAATTATTTTAGGGCAGTTTCTTTATAATTATGAAAACATTTATTTTAATCCATGATTATTCAGCAATGTAGAATGGCAACCAACAATTATGAATTGCTGAGATTTGTAGTCCTTTATTGCCATTCTCAGCAATCCATGATTATTCAGCAATGGAGAATGGCAACCAACAAAAGAGGACTACAGATTGCATCACATGATCATACAGCAATTATACAGGGCTGCACGGGTGGGGGCTGGGCTCCAGGGCTGTACTCGGGAAGGAGCAGGAGGTAATGTGTGGCCAGACTGGCACCGTCAAAGACAGTAAGCAAGGGACCTCAGGCAGCAGCTCTTGTTTAAAAATGTAAAGGGCCAGTATCGGCCTTTAGTATTGGGGCATCTTCACAAGTATAAGTCATCGTGAAAATGCCCTGCATCGTCCCAGATACCGATACTAGCATGTCGACAAGACCCACCCAAGCTGCACAATCTAGCTCAGGGGTACTCATACTTTGGCCCTCAAACTGTGGTGAAACTACAAATCTCATAAGGCACAAGATTAAAGCAGGCCATACAGTAATATTTTCTTTATTCCACCCACAGTCTGAACAAAGAAAAAAATATAACAGATTCCTCTATCAATGCTTACTAGCATTGACCAAGACATCTCACGCTGTCTTCCTTGTGCTCTGACGGTGGACGCTGTCAGAATACCCAAACAGAGCCAGCAGCTTATTGGTTGTCGGCTCTGTTTGTTCGAAGATTTTCCAACCGGCTCCCTCGATAAGCTCATTGGGGGATGCAGGCCGAATTTCCGCTGTGTGAATTTCGGCAGGTTCATAAAAAACCTGCCAAAATTTGCATGGTGTATGCCCAGCTTAAAAGCCACAGGCCTGACTATCAGAGGCAGATGCATGATGGAATTTGTAGTTTTACCACAGCTAGAGGGCCAAAGCTCCTCTACGCTTCAGATAGCTGAAACACATTGATGGTGCATGCAAGTGTGTGTCAATGAACAAAAACTTTGCGACATTGCATCACCATGTGTCAAAAGTGCCACTCAAAAATGCACTGCAACATTAGCGCTCGAGTGTGAACAGGCTTTGAGGCTGGGTTCCCACCTGGGCGTTTTTCAGCGCTGATCGAAGTGCTGAAAAGCGATCAAGCAGTGAAATCCAATTAATTCCTATGGGCATGGTTCCCACCTGGGCGTATTTCAGCGTTTTGAAAAACGCCCTACGCACAAAATAGTACAGGAGCTTCTTTGGGGTGGATTTCAGCGCGTATCAAAGTGGTAACCCCGAGCCACACTCGGGAATACAGCGTAGGTCTTACCTTGTCCGCGATCCCCGCTGTGTCCTCCGGCCGCTGCCGTCCCTTGCGAGCGTCCGCGTCGCAGGGTGCGGAACCGGCGGGAAGTGTGAAAGTTTTAAAAAAAAGAAAAATGAAAAAAAAAAATAACGCCAGGGAGGTTAAAAAACGTGCTAAAAAACACGCATAAAAACGAGCCTATAGGAACGCCCAGGTGTGAACCCAGCCTGAAAGTTGTCATGCAGCTTCAGATCACAGGTCATACCATATTGTCAGACAAGGACTAGTAAAGTAGTACAAGGCTGCAAAAGAATATGGCTACCTGCAAAATGTATACAAAAAAGGCATAACACTCATTTATTAACACTAAATTTAAGTTTGATCTCTGCTGTGTAAAACAAACTTGTTAAAATTAGACATCTGGATGTGACGTTACATCATTAAAAAAAGGCCCCAAATGAAGTGTGAACGTACCACTAGTAACATCACTTAGTATTGTATAAGCAAGGGCTTCCCACAAATAAATATTAAAAGACAAATTGTGCTTCTGCGTAATTACAACTTCTGCTTAATCCTCACTGGCGTCTATGTAACTCAGTTACTCTCCGATAAGCACATCTGTTGCCAGGAGAACAGTTAAATTGCTCTAAACAAAAAGAGGCTTTGTACAAGCAATACAAAAGGGGTAAAGACATAAAGCATATTAACCTGGATCTGGAGCTATGGAAGGAGAGAAGCAATGGAAATAAGGTTTCATTTGAAACCCAAAACTATCCTGTAATCTTATATGAAATGTGCGGAAACAGTCCTACATGAAATCACAGTGACCCGATGAGTCGACTAAAAAACCCAAAGTTAAAATACATCTAAAGCCAAAAAACATTTAATTCTGGATAGAGTAGGGAGGGTTAAAACCACTGTCCCATTTTTTTTTCCTGTCGTTAGTGTCTCATTAGGGAGTTTTGCTTCACTTTCCTTTCCTGTAGATTCAACAGGAAGTTAGAGGACATCTTTCCAATGTGAGGGAATCTCCCTTTTAGAGAGAAGTCATAGGAAAATAGCTTGTTTCAAAGTCATGGGACCAATCTCTCCTCCCATAATAGAGTGTGCAGGATTATACAGAGGACACTCTTGAAAAAACAGTAGACTCCACACCATAGCCTGAATTTTATTAATGACTGGTCTGGTATGATGCAGGCACAAGGCGCAGTTAACACAGCAATCCCTTTCAGAGAGCAGGTGCTTAAATCCGCACAATGGGCACAGTCCAGAGCAGCAAGAGTTAAAAGAGGACTACTTTTGCTGAAAAAAAAAAATGTTATATTATATTAAAGAAACACTTTGAAAACACATCAGATCTCAATGGGGAAAAATATTATGCTGGATATCTATTGTATACTGGACTAAGTAATGCGTTAGGGACGAAAGGATGCCACATCGTTTGATGGAAATGAAAAATTATCAACCTACAGGGGGCTGAATTCAAAGACACCCCAAAAATCAAAGTGAACAAATGATGCAGCAGGCTAGTCCATTGTGCTGAAATTTCATTGCAGCAATTCAAAATGGTACTCCGTAATTTGTATGGCCCCCCACGTGCTCTTAAAGAGACGACGGATGGTGTCCTGGGGTATCTCCTCCCAGATATGGACCAGGGCATCACTGAGCTCCTGAATAGACTGAAGTGTTACCTAGCAGCGTCGGATGGACCGAGACAGAATGTCCCAGAGGTGTTCTATTGGATTCAGTTAAAGTGACATTAAACCCTCAGATTTTTTAACATAAACCAATACTGTAATGTGTGCCTTACTGTAATCCATGGTTGTTTCCCTTCTCTTTGCTGCTCTTCCTTTTAAATCATCATGTCTTCTCATGCTGGGGGAGAACTTCCCTTTGCAGCTGAGTGCCTCTTCCTGTAGTGCTGGCTCAGGTTGCAAACCTACACACAGACACCGTGTATCCATTCCATAGACAAGGCAGTCTGCTGCAAAACAGAAGTTCTGCCCAGCATGAGAAGAGATACAGATTTAAAAGGAAGAGCAGCAAAGAGAAGAGAAACTACCATGGATTACAGTAAGGCACACATTACACTATTGTTTTATGTTAAAAAACCTGAGGGTTTAATGTCACTTTAAGGTGAGAGTGGGGGCCATTCAATGGCATCCATTCCTTCATCCTCAAGGAACTGGATGCATACTCTCGCCCCATGAGGCCGGGCATTGTCGTGCACCAGGAGGAACCCAGGACCCACTACACCAGCGTAGGGTCTGACAATGGGTCCAAGGATTTCATCCCTATACCTAATGGCAGTCAGTGTGCCATTGTCTAACCTGTAGAGGTCTGTGCGTCCCTCCATGGATATGCCTCCCCAGACCATCACTGACCCACCACCAAACTGGTCATGCTGAACGATGTTACAGGCAGCATAACTTTCTCTGCAGCTTCTCCAGACCCTTTCACGTCAGTCACATGTGCTCAGGGTGAACCTGCTCTCATCTGTGAAAACACAGGGCGTCATTGATGGACCTGCCAATTCTGGTGTTTAATGGCAAATGTCAATCGACCACCATGGTGCTAGGCAGTGAGCACAGGGCCCACTAGAGGACGTCGGACCCTCAGGCCACCCTCAGGAAGTCTGTTTCTGATTGTTTTTGGTCAGACATTCACACCATTTTGTAGGGCTCTGGCAGTGCTCCTCCTGTTCCTCCTTGCACAAAGGAGCAGATACCGGTCGTGCTGATGGGTTAAGGACCTTCTACATCTCTGTCCACCTCTCCTAGAGTAACTGCCTGTGTCCTGGAATCTCCTCCATGCCCTTGAGACTGTGATGGGAGACACAGCAAACCTTCTGGCTATGGCACGTATTGATGTGCCATCCTGGAGGAGTTGGCATGCCTCTATTGGGTCCAGGTATCGCCTCATGCCTCAAAACAGTCAGAAAAGATGAGTAGGGAAAAAAAATGTCAGTGGCCTCAACCTGTAAAACAATTCCTGTTTTGGAGGTCATCTTATTGTTGCCCATTTAGTGCACCTGTTACTAATTTAATTACCACCAAAGCAGCTGAAACTGATTAACAACCCCCTCTGCTACTTAACTGATCTGATCAATATCCCAGGAGTTTCATTGACTTGATGCTATACTCTGATTAAAAAGTGTTCCTTTAATTTTTTTCAGCAGAAGATTGTTTAGGTGGTTACAGTGAATGCAAATACAATCACTTAGCATTCACATTAAAAAGAACTACATAAATATCTTGAGAACGGAAGATGGAAAAGCAAAGTTTGTTAAAACCCCAAAAAGCTGAGCTGCAATGTCCACGAACAAAACCACACACACACAAAAAAAGAAGTTCACTGTTCCAAAACGCTCAGAACACAGCGTACTGCCAAGGGGCATACAATGGTGTGCTTGGATACCAATAAAGCTCCTTGAATGCTCAGTGTGCCAATTAGCCATTCCTGCAAAGACCTAATTGTTTCCCAATGGTTTCCCAAACCCCTAAAATTACCACATTTCTTGTCCAGATAGAGCTGTAAAACGCAGCCAAAATTTACTTGGTGTAAAACGTAAGATCAATCTTTACCAGAATTAGATCTAGTAGACAAGATAAAACCCATTCATGAGGACTTTTACAAAACACCATCTATAGATGTCTGAATGAATAGACCAATAGGGAGAAAAACTAACATAAGGTTTGTTAAAATCTATTATCAAGAAATGATCCAGTTTGGGTGCAATTTTATCAAGCATGTCTGCAGATGATTCTATACTGTTCCTATACTGACCTCTCTTCTACATCAACCTGCAGATAACTGTGCTATTTCCGTTTCAAGTGATTGTTATGCAAGAGATGATTGGCGCCACCTACTTCAGGAAACACAAGGAGGCAACCCACCCCCTTCAACGAGTTTAAATTGGAGGAGTACTGCAACTAAGTGCTCAAGGGCAACAGTTACTAAAAAATTTTTATATATATATATCTTGTAACAACCAAATGAGACGAATTGTCCAAAGGGAGTTAACTAGGTAACTGTCCTAGAAGAGTCCTAGAAATATCGTTACCGGCAAATCTGTCTGGGAACTTCCCAAAGTCATCTTCCACAACAGTTTAGAGGAAAAGTATACTAATACCTTTTGGTGAGAACACCACCTGCAGAACTTTCCAGCTAAAAGGTCTAGTCTTGCTGGGATAACCCCTCCACTCCAAAAATCTTCATGAAGGTATTTGATTTGACCATTTTCTACCAAGGAAGTCACCAGTGATCTCACCAAGTGAGCTTTCAAGGTCTCTGGGACCTTCTTTTTTGTATTTAAACAAGATAGTTTCTCAAATTTACTAAGCTTTTTGGGGGATAAATGCCTCCTTTTGTTTTGGGAAATATAAAAACAGGTTAAGAACTCCTGAAACTGGAAATAATCACTTGATCCAGAAGACCCGCAAGCACATCATGGAGTTCTATTATCCCCTGGAAACCACCACCCTTACACACACACACTTTTCTGTATGTACCTGGAAGACATGCCTAATGTTCAGATTTCAGGACTTTCTATATTGCCTGACCTGGAACATGCATGCAATCAAGGCAGTAAGAACTCCTTGCATACATGTACCAGGTCAGCAACTCATAAAGTACTGAAGCCACTAGGATCAGCACAAGAGCCAAGAAAGCATTATTAGAAGTAAACATCCACAGTTTGTTTTTTAAGAAGCCCCTATATTGCCATCCAAGCATGCATGACACGGCTCCAGTGCACTCTTGCATCAAATACTTTTTTTTTTTTTTAACTGAACCATTTTCACCAGGAACATTTTCAGCCTTACAAATGTAGTTAAATAACAGCTTTGAAATTAATCAATTTCCATTTGACATTAACACCAGGGCAGCGTCACAAGCTATGGTCAATGTTCATCATCCATCTTGTTGCAAGAAATGTACAACGCAATTGCTGTAGTCAAATTCCCATTAATAACTGTGCTAATAAGCAGCCACGGGCAGGTTTATGGCTGGTGATAAGCCTCAAACATACTTTTGAGTCACTGACCCTGAGCCTTCAGTTCTCACGCCAATGTGCATTACACATGTCACAAAAACTATTCCAATGCAAACAAACTTGACATTGAACTTACCAAAAGCAAAGCGCCATTATAAGGCTATAAATCACAGATGTGTGCAAGCCTACCAACAGCAACGTCGCAAGCATTAGTAAATACATAGCTACCTTCAAGGGAAGCCTACTTTGACCTACTAATAGGATTTCCCACTCCAGGAAAGTCTCAGGTGAAGACAGAAAAATAGCAACCTCAATGTACAGGATGAGGGTAGGCATGAACTCCAAAACCCCCTACTATCAAAAAATAAATACAATTAAAATACACATTTGTGGAGTAAAGGTGCCCATACCCATCGTACGATAATCATACGACAGTCGGAACGTGTGAATAGAGTGCCCAACCAATAGCACTGTACAATCGTACGACTTTTTGACTGTCAAGCATGTTTGAAAACTTTGGTCGATCGTACGATGTGCGCATGGTTGGTGGCGTTTCCATCTGTCAAAAGTCGTACGATTAACACTGCGCAAACGAAAATAATTGGTCAATTACCGCAATTCATCCATTTGTTTTTTTTTTAACTACCGCTGATTGAACCTTTCGATAATCGGGGCAGGATGGGGCAGTCGTACGGAAATCATACGACGGTTCGATCAGACGAAAAGTTTCGTCCGATAATCGTAAGGTGCATGGGCACCTTTAGTCAGGCAAGCAGTTAATGTGGCCTTCACTAAGCCCTCGTTCACACCTGAACGCTTTGTAGCTCGTTCTACGCTCGACGAACGCTCTACAAAACGCTCAAAAATATAAATCCCATTGTATTCAATGGTCTCGTTCCCACCTTGGCGTATTTCCGCCAAGGTGGAAATAGATGGAAATTAGATGGAAACATCTGTCATCTGATTTCATAAGAATCAAAAATCAGGGTCATTTTTCATATTCTTGATAATCATACAAAATAAAAAAAGCAAAAATTGCTAGCATCCCCAGAAAACTGCAATGCGTATAAAATATACAGCACTTTAACTGCAAAGGTATGAACTGGGCCTGATATTGCTGCAAATGTGCATCACACACTCCTGGGATCTGTCGGATACTATAAATTGAAGACTAGTGTCAGGACAGTATAACCATGTGGTGGAGCTGTACCAGTGGCTGTCCTATAGATCAGGGCTTGACAAACGTGCTTTAAATCTAAAAGCCAGCTAAAACGTTAGGAGCCTAGTTTTTTTTTTTAAACTCACAAAGCTTTATTTTCAACAGTTGTAATTTTCGGTTAGTCTTAATTGGCGCACACAGCGATGCCCAGCGTCTAGCGCAATCGTTATTTTCGTACATAGATGCACTCGACATGTGTTCGTTAGTATGCACATTTGCTTTGGTATTTTTTTTATTTTAACACTAGACCCCTAGTGTCACCTCTCCACCTTAATAGCTTTATTTAGCGAATGACAGCTGCCTGCTCAGGCAAATGAATGTAAACACAGCAGGCAGTGGCTGGGAGAAAGTTCCCCTAAAGGTCTTCCTCTGCTGATTGACAGCAGGCGGGTGCAATAGACAACCTGCTATTGCAATTTAAAATAGCCAATAGTAAGCTGGCTCTCAGCCGCTGGATGGGAGACTTGTTGCTGGCTTTCCACCGCCGGTGACAAGTATCCCATCCAGCAGAAGGGGCACGCACAGCAGCTGACAGCGGTCTCTCCTCCCTGCTGGGTGCCGACTGCAGTGCTCAGTGTCCCCTCTCCGATCCCCGCTGCCTCTGCCAATACAGGTGGGGATCGAAGGGGACACAGACCGCAGCATGCCCACAGCAGGGAGCGACCTAATGCAACAGGTGGCTGACAAAAGCCCCGTCGCCAGGACGCAATTTCTAGTCATCATGGCGACCTTGCTCCTGGGATTAGAGCCCTGCTATAGATTGAGGAAGACGCCAGCAGCAGGAAAAGCTTTCAAAAAAAGATGACACTGGGAGCTGTGGAGGCAAGTTTACCCAAATGTGCACGTATGGTGTGCCTACTTCCACAGTCTGTTCCCCCAGCATGTCACTGTATACAGCAAAACATTGTGCCATGAGAGAAAAATAGAATTTGGGTTAACATACATGTTAGCCTTTATTTACTGGCTCCTGGGTAACTGGACAGACAGTACATCATATATGTCACAGTATACAGTGCATGTCAGGGCCAAAAAGGAAAAAAATGTCCCCATGTTTTATTAAAGATGCTGAAAGTATAGAAAAAGAACTGTTCAGGTGCCAGTAACCAATTCCCAGTGCCATTTGCCCTAGGATTCCTTCTGAACATTGATTTTGGCCACTAGATAGAGCCGAGGAGCCCAGGAAGTGTTTCCTATCCTCCTCAGTTTCATCTTGTGGCCACAGAGCAGTATTTCATTATACATTAGACATGAAAAGAATCCGAGAACAGGTTATAAATAAACCCTGTAGTGTGCTCTGGCTCTTTGACATGACAATCAGCATTCCTAAGAATGTGGTATAAAACCTGCCTACTTCATTTCTGACAGACCACTCATCATAGTCTCCCCTCCAGTACCCCTCCTTGTGAGCAGGCAGCGAGTGCAGGAAGATTTTTGTCTAAATCAACAGGTATTTTATGTATTCATTCTTTGTACTTACCGAACAGATATAAAACAAAACACTATAAAAAAAAAGGTATATACAGCAGACCAAAAAAGGGCAAATAAAGCAGTTGATTGGTTTACATACACTTTTTTTTTTTTTTTTACTCTGCCAGTGACAGCATTTCCTGCTGCAAACTGACATCAGCATTGTCGGCTTCCTGTGTGCAATGATTCAGTTCACCATGGAGCTGCTCATCAGGTCCATCAGGTATACAGCACAATGGTCAACTAAAAGGAGCTTGCACAACAGACTGACAAAGCAGCGGCTTAGCATTGTCAGCCTGCAGTCCTATTACAGCAGAATCTCTAGATAAGAAACTCTGCAACCAATTGACAAGAAACAATTTGCTTAAAGAAGGACTTGGGGCAAATTACAAACTAACACTTGCAATGGGGTTACCCCCACACTGCAAGGGTTAAGTGTTTGTTTTGGTCTAAAGCAGGGGAGGCCAAACTCCGGCCCCCCAGCTGTGGTGAAACTACAAATCCCATGATGCATATCTCTCCGGGAGTCGGTGGCTGTGAGAATCTTGCAATGCCTCATGGGACTTGTAGTTCACCACAGCTGGAGGGTCAGAGTTTGGCTACCCCTGGTCTAAAGTCTGAAATAAAGACACTCATCCAAACCTCAATGCCACACAGCTGTTAGACCGGTCCCCGCAGCCTTTTCTTCCCCGGCTCCGGCAGTCTCAGCCACACTGACAAGCTCACATTTAATACAAGTCCATGGACTTGCATTGGACGTGAGGACACAGAGGGATATTCCAAAGCTGGAGAGGAGGGGGAGGAAGGCGAGCGGTCACTGCCAAGTTAGTATTTCTTTTATTTTAGACCCTGGACCAAAACGGACACTTAACATTTGCAGAGGGTGGGAGGAGCCCTAGTCTATACACAGTGTACAGAGGTTAGGACGCTGAGGAAGATGACAATGCTGCAGGGAGGAGGAGGAGACAGGCAGGAGGGAGCGCAGTGACAGCTGGCCGGCTAAGAGCTTTGGGAGAGTATAACTTTGTTATTTTAGCAACTAGACACAAATTAGCACTTAACCCTTGCAGTGAGGGGGTAGCCCCGCTGCAAGGGTTAATAGAAAAATCCTGGTGTTCTTTAAGAATTGTGCATGCCCAAAAAAAAAAAAAAAATATGTTAGCACTGGCTTTAAAACATAAGCATATTTCTAGAGCACATGTTTTTAATGCAGGAGGAAAAAAAAACTTATAAGTGCTAAAACTTATTTTCTGACAAATCAATTAGAGAGAAAGCTTGCACAGCACAAGATCAGGAAGCAAAAAGGTGATATGCCCTTTGTCACTGTACAAAAAAGCCCATTATGCTGATCTCACAGGGAGAACACAACACAGATCCCTCCTGGTTCTTCTACTAGTGGGTAGACGGCTGCTGCGTGGGATACAGGATACAGAAACAGTGATTTTTCATCCTGCTGCCACACACGATGACTCTTAAAGAGACTTCAGAAAACAGATTAACATTTGGAGATCAGCTGGCGTCCTGATCACACAATGTGCTGAGGAAAGTATGAACTGTTTCTGCTCAGAATACTGAAAGTGAAGGGGAGTGCTTTTCAAATCTTTTATACCAGCTTGACAAAAGAAGACATATCTATCAAACTACAAAAGTGCTGTGTATGTGGACTGCCATTCCTTCTTAGAACTTGTGCCCAGACAGTGCCGATGCGCTCAATAGAGCTGCATTGCACTCTTTTTGTTTTTACAAGTGCCATTTCATTAAGTTCTGTGGGCACACCCCAGTGCTATGCAGTTTTACCACATCTCCGTGTGGTGCGCTTAAAAAAAAAAAGTAGAGCATGCCCTAATTTCACAAGTTGGTGTGAACTGAGCCCACTCATGGCAAGATAAATTGCCTTGTCTTGGGTTTGGGTTGACCTGAAGAAAAAAAACACAACACAGCTTGAACGCCTATGGTGTGAACTGGCCCTCAATGGCAGCCCAAAATAGATAAATGGAGTAAATGCATCTGAGCTCCTTCTGATAAAAAATTAATGAGTTTCTTTTTAGTGTACTGGAAAATAAAAGGAGGCGGGTACCTTTTTTGGCCCGTGTTAAGGGCCCATTGAGAGTAAAAAGGCAATGAAACCCAATGCGAAAAACAGACGCAGGAGGTATGAAGGGGCCCTTAGAATGCACGATCATAAATGTCTATTATGACCTTCTATTACACACCGATAATACAGCTAATGCGTACTGCCAACTACACCCCGACACAGTTGCTCTGCATCCTTGAAAACTTTACCCCTATTCCAGTCAAGTGAATGTGCTTGCATACTAGAGCAAATATAGCACTACGGACAGAAGTGCTACAGTATATTTAGAACTATAAAAAAGGGTTCTCCGACTCTGAACCTTCATCATATGCACACAACTTTGTTCAAGTGACCAATTTGGAGGCAATCATTTGCACCAGAGCTTGTTCAGGGGTTTCACAGCAAAGTGGTAAATGTCAACAAAATATAGACTTCAAGTTTCTTTTCTGTACTTCATCCCCCTTCAACATTATGGACTCTTATGTGTTGATCAGTGACTTCCAGGATATGGATTTAAATGAGATTTCCAGGTTGTGGAAAACTCCCAAGGGAATAATATCTGTGTGCAGCACCGTATGCAGGATATCTACTGAACCTTCATCGTATGTGCGCAGCACTATATGTGGGATATCTATTGAACCTTCATCGTATGTGCGCAGCACTATATGTGGGATATCTACTAAACACAAAATTATGGGGTAAAAAAATCAATTAGGCGTTATCAATGGTATCAAAGTTAAACATGGAATCACTAGCTAAAGTTTAAATATATTACTTTCCCATTAAGACAAATCATAGCAGAACAGTGCATTCCATAAAAAGTGATAAAAACCAAGAGCAAAGTAACCAGATAAGAGATCATACATGCCAACGAATTCTGCTGAAAGTGCTGGCCTGTGGGGTGGGGAAAAATAAAATAAAAGAAGAAGTGGTACATAAATGCATGTGCTGTTTAAACAAAAAGTATTCCAAAATGTACCATAGTAACACGCTTTTTAAGCTGAACTCGGAGAGAAACAAATGTCTAAATAAAAAAAGTCATGTGTATTCTTATTCGAATCTTGCTGTGCTTTGTATACTCCTTCCAGATCTGTGCAGTAATCCAGTGTGAAACGTTACCTCTGTGCAGGAGCTTCCTGTAATAAAGACCGGCCACTGCTGCTCTTTCCTTATGCTGGGTGACTGGTCTTATGTCTGCCCCTGTAGTGGGTGGGCCTCCCACAGCACAATGATATGGTCACTGCTACATTTACCAGGTACCATTTGGGTTTGCAAAGGCATTTAGTGCACACAAAGTGGATTTATACAATTTCTGGTTATTAATATATTAAAACTAAAATGTTTGTGCCTGGAGCTTAGCTTAAACTTTCAAGCACATCAATGGAGCCACATTAAGATACTTGAAATATCTCTTGGCCAAAATCTTTTATTTAGTAATAAAGTAGGGAAGGGTTAGCGCATCTGTCAAGTTTGTATTGCTCTGTCCCCATTGAGGAGATTAACACTTCATTGGCACTGGTGACTATTGTCAGAGAAAAAAAAGAATGGAGGAAATTCAAAATTCTAGAGAGGTGAGAGTCATCCCCTGAAAAAGCACCCTCGCAATGTCAAGGGCATGTGGCCTGGCATGGCGCAGGTAGCCCCCCCCCCCTCCCTTTCTGCTCTGCCAGACCACTGCTCGGATTATGGGACTGGTATGAAATTTTAGAGGGGACCCCAATGTTTATATTGACAGTTTTCATTCAGCTTCACTACCTGAGGTTGCGAAGCAGAATGACCAACCCGAATGCTGTGCCAAATGTTCGGCAATTCACTCTCTGCTGTTCGGCCACTTGGAGAATAGGGGTGTACAGCAGGGAATTAACTGCCAACTTTCGCCTGGGGCAATCCAGATGTTGCATTGGCTGAGGCGATTGGGCAGAGCCGAAGTGAAGTGGGCCGAATGCAGCCGGTGAACGGGTCAAAATAGACATGCATGTCTGCAGTGAATAGCTGAAGCGGCTTTGGCTCACTTTGGTTCAGCTCAGGTGTTGATTTGGCTACCTTCGGCAGTTTAGTGAATAGCCCCCTTACTGTTCTAAGGGGACACTCCCTGTATTGCCAAGTATGGAGCAGCAGTGCTGTCAGGACTACAGAACATCTTCCTCACCTCAACCAACAAAGGCAGAGAGCACAGGAAGTTAGCAGTTCACAAAATTTCTGGCAAAAAAAGGGAGCAACTATGACAAGTTCATTGCTAGGGTTTACAAATACTATGAAGCAAAAACATGTAACTACCTAACCCTCTTTATGTTGGGTAAATCCACTCAATTGGCAAAAATCCCAATTAAACCAAAATAGTTACAGCTTGTAACATTACAAAATGCTGAAAAGGCCAAAAGGGATGTATACTTGTACAAATCACTGCACATTGTAATTCTCTTAAGGCATATTTAAAGTGACATTAAACCCTCAGATGTTTTAACATAAAACAATAGTGTAATGTGTGCCTTACTGTAATCCATGGTAGTTTCCCTTCTCTTTGCTGCTCTTCCTTTTAAATCCTCATGTCTTCTCATGCTTGGGGAGAACTTCCCTTTGCAGCTCAGGGCCTCTTCCTGTAGTGCTGGCTCAGATTACAAACCCATACAAAACGGTTGCAGACCGGATCAAAACTGCGTCCAATGTATTCCAATGGTCATTTTTGCTCCAGTTCACATCGCAGCGTGCAGGTGCAGAGCAGGTAAAAAAACTGCAGCAAGCCTTATTTTACCTGCTCTGGAACGCACGCAAACGCATCAAAAACGCATGCAAATGCCTGGAACACACTGAAGGCCCATGTTAAACAAAAAATTTGTTTTTTTAACCAAAAACGGCCCGGAACGCATCAAAAACGCGGCACAAGCCACTGCACTGCATGTGCAGAAACCGGAGCGGATCTGCTCTGCATTTGGCGTGAACAAGGCCTAAGGAACTGGTGAAATATTTAATCGGAATTAGGTCAGGATGATAAACTACCTCAGTTGGCTTTAGACATTCTTTAAGCAATGTAGAAAGGTCATCTCCTTCCTTTAGCAGCATGTTCCTTGTGCGTGTATTAGGGATGCACCCATATTGGTTTTAGGGAAGCCAACTTCCCGGCCAATCAGGAAGCCAGGCAGCAAGTCTTTACCCGCCGCCCCGGCTTTCTGATTGGCCAGGAGATCGGCTCCATGTTCCCTCAGGGCACTGCCGGTCAGAGGAAATCTCCCTCTTACATTGAAGTTCCAGTATCAGTGGCAAGTATCGGAGCATTTGGTAGAGCAGGAGTACTCGCCTTGATACTAGTATCGGTACATCCCTAGCGTGTATATATAGCAGAGCTTGACTAGCCCTTAGTGCTAGCACTCTCTTCCAGTTTTAGATTGCAGTACAGAGCATTACAAGAGATGGCTATTCATAAAAGATTTAGGTAAACTAGTTGGATTCAAAAACACATTGATGTATTTAATATTTTATTTTTTTTTATTTTCAACAACACATATTAAGACACATTTATAATACAAACATACAATAAAATAACATCTATCTAGAGATGACATTACTTGTCTAGCTCTATCGGTTCCTATTCTCATCCCAAATGCCACTGTACAAACATTGATGTATTTAAAGCTGAACTCCACTAACCGATGAAAAACATGTGTGATGTTTTACCTCCCAAAATGTTTGGTACTTTTGTCCATCCAGTCCTGAGATGCACACAGCTCTCCCACAAAGCATAGCCCTGTCTAGCAGGGAAAGGGGATCTGATCTTTCTCTGCTGCACTTTCACTTACAGGTCTCCCCAAACACACACCCTGTGGCCAGACAGTGAAAAGGAGAAGCAGCAGACTAATGAGCACATCTGACACTCTAGCCTCTCTTCCTATTAATGATCCTTGCACTTGAACAAACATGATTGACTCCGTGTGCTGCTTCTCCATCCCCTGGTTTGAGCTTTGCTGTACAGGAACTGCAAGAGGCTGGTACCAGGTCAAATTCAGGCACTTGCTCTACTTGCATTTAAAAATATACTTAATGATGTATTAATGAATACAGGGCTGTGTTACTTTGCGTCTCATCTCCGCCCGGTGCTCAGCTTTGATAAATATACAAGAACTAAAATGATTTGATCCCTGCATGAAGATCGGCTTTAGGTAGGCAAAACTGTCAGAAAATGTCCCCATTAAAAAAAAATAGCTACAACTTGAAATGTAAAAAGCCAAGAGCAATATAAAAGCAAGATCCAGCAATATTGCAAAGTGAAAATGTGAAAGCCGTTGCTACGTTAAGCAGCCATTCCAAGAACGTTGGTTCCCTGCCTCGTGAATCAGTTATTTCTCATCCTGACACAGGGGCTCCAACATTGATTATTCAGCCCACACAATAATTGCTGAGCTCTTGTTCAGGCATAATCACAAGCAGGAAACAAGACTGCACAGAACAAACAGCAATGTTCTGTTTGGGAGGCCTGCTTCACAAGCGAAGGCAGCAAGGCCAAGCAAACTGCACATTTACAATGAAGCATTTTACTTTTCTCAGGGACCATACAAGATTATTAACCTGCTAAATCAAGATATAATAAAGGCTCCATACACATATAGCATTTCCCGCACGGCACAAAAACCCATAAAATCTTTCATCTGCACGGATTCAGCTCATTTGCGGCTATTATATAGCCGGGAACGCGCGGAATCCGTCACAATATCACGCTTGTACTATTTTGCGGGCCGCACAGTTTCGTACCGCGTGTCCGCCACAACAGTCTGAACAATGTACATTAAAGTACATTGTTTATGTTTTAGAGCGGTTCCGGCCGAATACGCACGGACAAAACGCTCCTGTGTGAATGAAGCCTAACGTAGCGTTCATAAAATACCATTACAGCTTTTCAGAACAAATAACATTGTTGGCAAGAGGCAATTTACCAAAACCAAGTTCACATGAGTGGGTGGATTGTGCAAGTATGACATGAAAGGATTTGGCGCTACTCGTATCTTAATTCTGCAGTAATAAGACTGCCTATGATATGGAGTCCCAGATATGTTTAATCCAAGTCCAGAAAGAACACACATTGTGGCCAGGGGGAAAACTGCATAAAAGCAGAAGGGTATTCAGTGGTGAGGACAGCCATGGAAAGAAAAAGCAGGTCGCAATGTTAGTTCCCCGTTGAATCGGGTATAAGTGGACATGTAGCCAATTACCTCCGATCCACCACAGCCACCTACTTTTTGTTTTGTCTGGACCTAGATGGCGTTGGGGGTAATCAGATCGGCCATTTAAAAAAACTATGGGGTGACCTTTTTATCCCATAGTTCTCTTCAGGGTCACAGGAGGACATATACTAACCTCCTCCCGTGACCCAGAGCCAAGGCTCAAGTCTATTGCCTGCTCTATACTGAGAGCACCACAGCCGGGACAGATCCGACATACTGTTGAGATCCAAGCAGCTGGCTGATAGGCAGAGCCAGCTGTGCCCGCCCCCTCAATCGTCCGTTCCTCCAGTCAGTGCTGGGGGGGGGGGGGGGGGTCCGCA
>NW_017306294.1:472740-534391 GCF_000935625.1 Nanorana parkeri | reverse complement strand
CCCCCCCCCCCAACGCGCCCGCCCCCAGCGGGGGGGGGGGGGGGGGGGGGGGATGTCCCGACAGTCACGGCTCTCTGCAAGAAGATGATCGGGAAGTGAGCGAGCGGCGGTATGTGTTCGCTAACTTCCCGATCTATAGGGTCGACGTGTGACAGTTTCATTGTCACACGTCGGCTCCAACTACGAGGATGAGAATAATTCACTCATCTCATAGTTCTTTAAATCCAGCTGTCCATAGCATTACACTGGGCTTCCAATCAGATCGGCCTGAAAAAAATATGACAGACGACGTGATCGGACTGCTTTGTAAGAGGAGCCTAAGGCCCCGTTCACATCAAGGCGTCAGTTTTTCAACGTTTGTATGCGTGGGTTCAGCTAGCTTTTTTGCAAGTTTATGCACATCTTCCACATTGTGTGCAGAAAAAACACGTGCACGTGAAGACGCGCGTTTTGACAGTCAGTGAAACGTTGTGGTCAATGGACGAACGCACAAACATACAAAAATGTGCAACATGCCTCTGCCACGCATTGCTGGCAATTCCATTGAAATCTATGTGGGAAAAACGAGCTGCAAACTGCCAAAAGAAGTCAATGTACTTTTTTCTGCGTTTTGCTACTCAGGTGTGAACAGGGGCCATTGAAGATGATGGGATTTCTTGTGTTGGGCTTTTTAAAGCTCTTTTTCTACTGCTCAAAAACACCCGGACGGTGAACCGGACCCTAGTGAAAATACAGTGGTACCTCGGTTCACAAACGCTTCTGTTCGCGAACAATTCGGTTCGCGAACAGGAAGTTGGGCAAAATTTTGCCTCCGTTCGCGAACTCTGCTTCGGGTGACTAACACAACCGCAGCCGTTTTCCCTGCTCTGACACATGGTCATGGGTCCCTCTAGTCGAGATCGAGGTCTGATCACAGTTTGATTCGGTTCACGACCAAAATCGCGGAACGAATTAAGTTTGCGAACCGAGGTACCACTGTATTCATGCTATGAACATATCGGTCAAGGCAATGAAGCTTATTCAAGCTCTATCCTATGCAGTGGCCATGTTGGTAAAGCCTTTTCTTACAGTTACCCCACAATTCACAAATAAATGAAGGCGCGGCGCAGACCTGAGTGATCTGGGATCACGCGGTCCTGCACAATTGCAGACAGCAATTGTCACGCGGCCCTAGTGATTTCAATGGGGTTACATCTGCGCGGCAATTGCAAACAAAGGTACATGCACTTTTTTGGGCGATACACGGCACGCGGCTGTTTTACAATGCGCAGCCCGGCACAACTAGGGTGCCATTAGAAAAAAATGGCACCCACAGCACAATCGTCTGCGATGGGTGACTCCATGACCGCGCAGTATCGTGCATGATTGCCGCTCGGTAGCAGATCGCCCAGGTGTGCACCGCCCCTAAAAGCACAAGTGATTTGGTCAAATATCTCTGAACGTTTGCGTCAGCATCGCATTTCTTCAAAGTCAATGTCAAGGATGTACCTAATCTCTGAAATGCAGCACGATCACAATATGGCGATTATCACAACAATGTTTCAGGTTTTAAGAGAAAAGAACATTTTGAAGTAACTTGTAGTCCATTATAAAAATTGGAATCTGCAGTCAGCCTAGGACAGTATCCGAACGTACACAGCTCAATGAGGTGGTTTAATCATAAGAAACAGCTTTCAAGTTCCAGCAACACCGAGGTCACGCTCTTATCTGCTTTTAATAAGAACTTTAGCACAATAAAGAAGGTCAACATCAGATACAAGCGACTATGAAAATACCTTTCAATGGAACCGTACTGCTCACTTCCATTAAGTAAGAATTGTTTTAAGGAGATTGTCTCATAAGTCATGCAATGTCAATTACTTTTACGTTACATAAAGCCATTTTTGCCAATTCCTATGTGCCGCGTGATTATAGAGAGGGGGAAGGGTTGTATAATGGAAATGTACACTTGCTGCTGGCACATTTTACCTTTCACAAACAGGCTTTTTTAGATTTAGAGAATGTGCTTCTTATAAATAGCTATGTCTTTATTCCCTATGCTGGCAAAAATTGCACTAAATGCAATAAAGAAAAGAACATTTACATGTAAGAAATAATCTTGGAAAAGGTGCTCTAACCATATTTAATCTTGACCCTGATGTCCCTTAGACCAGGGGTGGATACATTAGTCTGGAATAAAAAGGAGCCAGCAGGATTAGTTTTAGACGCCAGCTCCATAGACAACAACTAGAGGAAAACCTCTAAAGTTAGGCGGCTGCTATAAATTTTAAGGTGCGTTGGCTACCTGGCTCCTGGGACTTGTCTAGCAGTGACTTAGGCCTGGTTCACACCTATGCGGCATCGCTTTTGCACAGCGTGCGGTTATTTGAACGTTTATGTGCGCTTTGCACATTTGTGTGTGTATATGACACGCGTTTTGACTGGCAGATTAAAAGGAGAACTCTAAGGTGAGTTATTTCCACTCATCCTCATATTTAGAGCCGACCTGTGACAAAGAAGCTGTCACAGGTCAGCTCTATTAATCAGAAGTGAGCGAGCACAGGTCGTCGCTCACTCCCCGATCATCTCCCTGCAGAGAGCGGTCACTGTCAGTCACTGCAGGGATTCCCCAAATAGTGGAAGGGGGAGGGCACAGCTGGCTCTGCCTCTAGATAGGCAGAGCCAGCTGTCACTCACGCACCTGGGTGGAGCCAGACAGTATTGTCGGGATCAGTCCCAGCTGCGGCGCTCTCAGTATATGGCGGGCAATAGCTCTCATATGCTGAGCTTTGGGTCACCGGAGGAGGTTAGTATATGTCCTCTCGTGACCTTAGAGAGAATGAAGGGGAAAAACACTTACCCCCATAGTTCTTTTAAGAAACATTTCGGGCAATGGACGAACGCACACACAAACATGCAAAAATGTGCAACATGATTCTGCCGCACATTTTCGGGCATTTCCATTGAAGTCTATGGGGGGGTGGGGAACGAGCTTGAAACTGCCAAAAGAAGCTCATGTACTTTTTACTGCGTTTAGCATTTTCCTGCTGGCGTTGTGCTGCTCAGGTGTGAACAGGGGCCATTGAAAATCATGGGATTTATTGTGTTGGGCGTTTAAATTCACTTTTCCTACTGCTCAAAAACTCCTAGGTGTGACCCAGGCCTCAAATATCACAGCCTGGCTAGCGTTCCAAAGCTCAAGGCGAGTTCTTCCCCATCATACGACATGGTAAGGACACCACATATAAAGTCTGGAAAAATGGCAATATAGGTAACATTTTCCTCCTTGGGTCTACATATACTTTGAAGCTGAAGTCGGGTGGGGGTACAACTTACCAAGGTACTTCTCCTGACTAAATACAAGTAATAGAGCAAAAACAGGTTTATTTTAACTATTACTGGGCTGCTTATTTTACATTTTCATTTTTTAGCCAGAGTTCTACTTCAACTGACGACAACAAAATCGAATATTTTTTCAGTCCCTTCTGAGGGCAGTCTGCTAACAGTTGGCGTATTCCAATCTGATGTCTGCACCTTTGGTACAAGTTAAAAGGAATAGACGAGTAAGCATCCATTTTGTTCTACGTACAATGCCTGAATTATGGCATTTTAGATCTGCATGCTTTAAATTGTGGAGTAGTTTAACAATGTTGTAACAATTACAAAATAAAAATTTACAAGACCAGACTTTTTTTTTTTTTTTAATAGGAACAATTCATTTTGAAGGTGTCTGTCAACAGCAGCTGCAGATTAAACATCACTAACATGTATACATTTTATATAAATTTATTTAGAGATTTAAGTAACAGTTTTATATTCAAATTTTTGTTTTGTTTTAACACATATAATGTTAAAGAATGGTTTTGTACTTGAATCGTTTTGCGATCTAGTGATGTGGGTTAAATGCCTTAAGTATCAGTCACATGGAAGGAAAAAAATACAAAAATGAATGCAGAGAGGCACAGTAGAACAGATCATGCATTCAGCCTTTATCCTGTAGCAGTTGCCAAGGATATAGTGATTTCGTCACAGTCACTCCTCTCCTCCCCCATCCTCCCCGCACTGCTGCTAAAGAGATTGCTTTGTACCCAGAGGTGTAGTCCCATCCAGCCAGCTCTTGCGGATGGTACATTTATCGCTCTGCAAATGGATGATTAAGCAAAGAAAGATTCTTTGACAAATTCAGCTGAAACCATACCGAAATGATTTCACCTGCATCACCTGTAATAAGGGTACAATTCAGTTCTTGTGTAATGTGAACGTTATCAGTTCATAATCGTATACCTCTGAATAGTCACTGTGCAAATGTGTCTGCAGACGGAGCCCAAACAGATGATCTACCACAATATCAGCAAATGCCCTACAATACAGGCTTTTATTCCAACGTTCATGCTACTGAGCTGCTAGCTTTAACAATAATCCATGGCGGAAAAACTGGTTCCAGCGGCATACAAACTATGATCTTGAAATTCATTATAAAAGGCCTATAGAATTTAAAGTGATATCATAGATGGTTAACGTAAATAAGGATACACAAGCCATGCATTTTTCTCTTTAACCACTTAAAGGCCATAGTGTTTCACCCCCTTCCTGGCCAGGCCATTTTTCAGTATTCAGTGCTGCGGTACTTTGACTGATGTTTATTCTGTCATGCATATCAGTGATTGATGGCCCTAGAATTATTGTTCTCACTGCGACGTTCGCGGCGATATGTAACATGTGCTGCATAATGGGCGCAATCGTCGGTTTTGTACATAGGCACACCCGACGCATGTTTGCGTGTGTATGTGGGGGGCTGGGGACTTTAAAAAAAACTGTTATTTTTTTAAATTCTTTATTTTTTTTAATGCTGTAATTTTTGTTTTTTTTTGATCTCCTGTTAGAGCGTCGCCGTGCCGGTCCCAGCCGCACCGGCCACAGCGGACATCGGATCACGGGACCGGCAGCGGCGACGGGACACAGGTGGGGGGCGCACACCCGCAGATTGTGCAAGCAATCGGGCGTCTCTAGAGACGCCTGATTGCTTGTATGTAACATGCTAACAGTTTTCCCTCTCGTGTGCAGCGCTCAGCGCGCGCACAAGAGGGGGGGAGGGGCAGGACGTCTTAAGACGCCCACCCGCTCTGAGCAGACTTCCGTCCGGCCGTTCACAGATGGCCATGGACGGAAGGTGGTTAAAAATGCTTTTACATACTTCCTGGATAACCAATGTCACCTCATTTCTCAGCACTGGGCTTTTAAAAACAAAACGAATATAATCTCAAGACAGTAGTAGAATGCTTCACATAGTGACACCATATAAGAGGAAAGACTACAGTTTAGCTTAAAACAACAGTCCCACTTCTAACAATCCATCTTTCAAGTTTATGATTAATGTGCCGTGCATTTCATTAGCTTCAGGCAATCTCTGACAAAGCAGAAAGGTCATTGTGTTCCTCTAACCAAGTGCAGCAAATAACCATTCCATTCTCTCCAGGACCTATCCTGAGACAAGGACGGTAATAAGAGGCCTTCTTGAATGGTGGAAGGAAAGGTTTCATTTACTTGCAATATAAACAGTGCAGAGCATTGTACACGACAAGCTGGCCATGAAAGAGGCCTTTTACATAAAGCATGCATTACTGCGATTTTGAGGGGATACTCTTCTTTGAGTACAACTAGATAGCTTGTCCTCTACTACGACCTGCATGGAACAGCCGAAGAAATCAGAAACTTCATATTTCCATTCACATTTTATATATTTCTTTTGACTTTATGGAAACCTTTCCTAAGTGAAACTAGGAGGCTGCAACTTCTGACTTTTCAGTCTCCAAGTGGCTGTAGAACCATCTTCAAAAGTTTGTTTCCCTGTTCAAAAGGCAAGGAAGATGAGGCCTTTGTAAACCTGCTAAGTTCATACTGGCTTCCGGTCCGTGATTCATAAAGAATCTGAAGCCAGTGGGTGAGCATAATCGTCAGGCACCTAGCATTTTCAGAAAGTGGCCAACTTAAGACCCCGTTAACATATAGCGACTTGTCGCGCGATATCGCGAGAAGTCGTCGGCCAATGCTATTCAATGGAGCTGTCTTAACTCCATGTCGCTCGTCGCAGTCGCTTCTACCGGACCCTTTTTTCGGCGGATTTTGCTTTTTCCTATGGAGCCCGACGGAGAAGGTCGCGCTACCGTCGCTGGAACATGGCCCCGAAAGTCACGCTATCCCGGCCGCTGCAAAGGTATGTCGATATATGTGAACGGGGCCTAAAGGACAAGGTGCTGTCCTCCTAGTGCCTCAGCAAGGACCTTCGTAGCAGGATTACCAGGCATTTCACTGAAAGTTGCAGATCTAAAAATATTGAAATTACTTTATAAATTACAGCTTATGCGATTTTAGTCATTTTGGATGGCACCCCACCGCACTAAGGCAATGTGATGAGCGGCAATGTAGATGCATTGCCTTAGTGCACTGGGGTGCCATACAAATTAACAGCATTATAACAAACTATTGCATACAGACATTCCTCGCTTTACGACTTACCTGCTTTACGACCACTCGCACTTACGACCGTCCTCCGATCGACCTCCAACCTTACGCGTCATCGTCAGTGCGACGTGTCGCCGGCGGAAGTGATTTCCTCCGTTCTTCACTGCGGGTCCCGGTAAGTATTTTATTGCCCGATGTACAGTACACTGTTCAGTACTGTACATCTGCAACACTATACAGTACAGTACTGTATGGAGTTCCTCACTTAACGACCAATTCGTTTAACGACCTGGTCGTAGGAACGGAACTCGGTCGTTAAGTGAGGAATACCTGTATATAGTGTGATAGCAGTTGTTGCGTTACTGCAATGCAAAAGAGTAATTCCAGCCTAAGTGTAGGCAAACAGTTAAAACGTACATACATATATCGAACTGGTGGTGAGGGGGAGGAGTCAGCTGTCAAAATAGACCAAGCTCACCCTCCTTTGACAGCCAATCCAGTGATTGCTGAATGTTTGTAAACAGGACATAGTAACTCATACTATGTACCAGTTATGAATGATCAGGAAGTGATCTACATCACTTCCTGTTCCTTCATAATTATGTGCATAGTAACCCATACTATATCCACAATGTATGAATGAAAAGGAACACTCAGTATAGAGGATTCCTGTAATTTATAACACGGACTGCAGAAAAAGAAATTGAGGACTCTGTCTTCAATATTTTATTTATTTTTTAATTGTGAAAGGATAATGAGGAGCCTGTTTAGACCCCTGAAATTTCACTAAGGTAAAAAATAAAAATGTTTTTTAAAAAGTTAGAAATAAACATTTTCGGTTTGACTTTTTTAATTTTCAGCTTAAAAATTTTAATTTCGGTGCACCTCTATTGTAAACTTGCCAAAATAGTTGTAAATCTATTCAGCCACTTTCCTAACTGTGATACTTCTGGCAGGTATTCTACAAGGTTCTGACCATTAATGTTCTCTACCTCCCATACAATGAAATGTAGTTTGGCCAACAATGTGACTGGATGGTGAAGGACAGCAACTTACTAAAGAGGTCATCTCTGTGCTTTCATCCAATCAGCAAGCTTCATTAAATGGATTCAGAGCACAATGCATTGAAGCCTGAATGAATAACTGGATTGCATGAAGGTCTTTCATATATATCTATACATACAAATTTACCAACCAAAAGAGAAACTCTAGTAAGATCGTAATTATTATTGAAGGTGTATTTGCCCATGTTACCACATCTCACATCTGTTCACCTGATCCCATGATATTAGGTTCTCTTATGACATTTTTTAATTTTACTGGAGAGAATTTACTTCTTCACTTCCCCCAAGACAGCTGTTTTGGTCTATGGTATAGACAGATGCTTGATGGCCAACCACTATGCAAGGGACTATTACACATGACAAGTATTTATATCTATAAAAACAGATAACATGGCTGGAGAAGAACACACTATGCACAGAATACTTGCACAGTATGACATGCCCTAAACCACGGTAGTTAAGAAGTTAGTTGCCTCTGACCAGATGTATCTTTTTTTGTTGGCTCGTATGGTGCGCAGGAAGGGTTCCAGGGCCAGGACGAATAGAAGCGGTGAAAGGGGGCAACCCTGACGAGTACCATTGGAAATTGGGAAGACGGATGAAAGGTTACCATTTACCCGTACCCGTGCCGATGGAGCAGAGTAGAGGGAGTTGATCCAAGAACGCATGTGGGGTCCCACACCGACTGTCTCCAACGTGCAGCGGAGGAACTCCCAATCCACTAGGTCGAATGCCTTCTCCGCGTCAGTGGATAAAAGTATGCAGGGGGTGGCCTTCGTCCGGGCAGAGTGGATCAAGCCCAATGCCCGTGTGGTGTTGTCCCTTGCCTCCTGCGAGGGGACAAATCCAGATTGGTCCGGGTGTATAAGTTCCCCCAAATGGGGTACCAGGCGGAGGTAGAGGATTTTAGCGAAGAGTTTGGTGTCAACGTTAAGGAGGGAGATCGGCCTATAGCTGGGGCAGAGCGAGGGGTCCTTACCGTCTTTGGGTATGACAGTGATATGAGCCATCTGGATGTCGCCTGCCTGTGTGTCAGTGGGAAAGCAGAAGGCTTTTAAAAACTACGTGCGGCTGGACAACCAGCCAGGTCAGTTCACCCCTGCCTCTAGGGCAACAAAGAAGCAGAGGTGAAACTGCACCTATTGGGGGGTATTCGGCTAGTCAGAGCAGTGCAATTCTGATCAGCAATATCAATCAAACTTAGTTTCAGAACAATAAAGAGAGATGCCGTCAACCACAGCATCTGGTATTAACGCGTAAAAAAAACAAAACAAAAAAAACTACCTTATCGAAACATAAAAAGGCATAACAGTGTTGAGAACAGTGGCAAGTCAGCTTCAAGCTGTCATCACGGATCCGGAATGGTAACCTCGGGGACCAACGGGTGGGGGTTGATTACTGTGTGTAACGAGGTTACTTCACGTACACCTGTGTGGGTGGCTGCATCAGGGTAGACAATATGTACGGGTCTGGTCACCTCAAGAAAACGGCAGCTGAAGGTTCCAGGGTTCATGCGTAAGTGGATGGCTAGGGGAATGACGAGGTCCGTGGACAGTCAGGAATAAGGAACCAGGTGTTCGAGCATTCCCCGCCGTCTCCCCGCTATGGGATTAGGACACCCCTGTTCTCCCCTGGGACTTGTGCTGTACGTGGGCGCATCACTGCTGGCGGATCTCAGCAAGTGGTGGTGTCTCCCCGGGATACCCGTGTCCAAAAGTCGTCTATGGGCATAGAGTGTAATCGGGTTGGCCCAGTGGGGGGGTCGCGGGTGCCGTGTGTCAACGCGATGGGCCTGGGGTGCTAGCGTAATGCTGGGGGAGGGCCGTGGCAAGAGTCAAAGTGACCGTTCCCAGAGAGCAGGGGTCAGGTAAGGGGCCCCCAGTCGTCACCAGTCAGGAGGGGGTGGGTAGGGGAGGCTCCAGGCAGTCTGTGGACGGGGTCAGCCCCGCTCAAAGTGCATTAAACATTGAAACATTAACTGCTTGTGTGACTAGGTATACATCACCCGGAGTAGGCACAGCTAAGGAGGTCCGGAGAGGGGTGGGCAGTTCCACAGCCCGGTGGATCGGAGCCAACCAGGCCTCATTTAGGGAAAAAGTCCTCAGTCCACAGTGGTAGAGTCCGTTCCTTCGGGTCGTGAGGATGAGAGTGTCAAGGGGGGTCATCACAGCTCTCGTGAGGTAGGGTCTTCTACTGCGTTGGGTAGGGCTGGGGCTGGAACCGGGATGTCCCGAGTGCGGGGCCGTGAGGTGCTTCTGGAGTTGACTCGGCGACTGGGGCGTCGAGGCATGGAACGGGATGCGTCAGGGAGGTCCGGCTGGAGCCAGTCCTGTACTTCCACTGGGTCGCTTTCCAGAAACAGGAAGAGGTCCGGTAGCTGGTCAGGGTGTCGTAGGATTAAAGTCTCCCCACTTCTGCGGATGTTCAAGCAGAAGGGGTAACCCCATGAGTAGAGAGCTCCTGCTCGGCGGATCTCAGTGAGGAGCGGTTGAAGCAGTCTGCGCATTTGTAGGGTGCGTCTTGATAGGTCCGGCAAAAGCGTGACCTCTGACCCCTCAAATGCGATCGGACCCTTTCGCCAGGCTTGGCGGATGATGGCGTCCTTCATCGTGAAATAGTGTATACGGCATAATACGTCAAGGGGACGGGGGTCACCTTCAATGCGAGGGGCTCCCACCCGGTGCACGCGGTCAATTTCCAGGGGTGCATCCGGGGACTTGTCTAGTATAGCATTGAGAATCCCCGATACCACCGGTCGGAGATCAGCAGACGTTGTTGCGGCGGGAGCGATTTTCTAAGTCGTCATGTGCCAAGGTCAAAGACGCAAGGCGGGAGTCTTGGTAGACGACCCTGGACTCCAGGGCCGCCAGCCGGTGGGATACTCCCTCATGGTCTGAATGAAGAGCGGTAACCCGGTCCCCGAGCTGGGACACTGTGGAAGATACTGCGTCTATGTCCCTTTTAAGGGCGGCTTCCATCCTGGACACCATATCCACCATGTCCTGCTTAGTCGGGAGGGAGAGTAAAATGGAGGATATCTCCGCCGCCGTGAGGGTGGGTGCAGCCGCCATTGCCTGGGCAGCGTCCCGTGTTGGATGTGTCGGGCAGTCCGATGCTGGGCCGGATGTTGGATCGATCGGGTCCCGGGACGGCTCGTCGAGGGGGAGCGAGCGTCCGCCAGATGCGGCGAGAGGAGGGAAGCCCGGCGAGTCCCGAGGAGATGTGGATGGTGCAGGCCTCAGCGACTCAGACGGGGCCATACGTTGCGCGGTGGAAGATCACGTGGACGAGGCCGGGGAGGCAAAGAAGTGGTGGAGGTCTCTGGTGTTCCGTCCGCTGTCGGTTCCCGAGGATTTGCCCTTCTTGTACATCGATTTGGGTAGGTAGTTTAGTGTAAATCAGCTGATAGATGCTGGGTTGGCAGCAGAGCTCCGGCAAGTCGCGTCTTCACACCGCCATAGCTAGGCCACGCCGACCAGATGTATCTGGTGACACTACAGGAAAATGAGATCTCTACAAAACACAATATCTTCCTCTCAGACAGTTGTCACTTGAACAGGTGTACCCAGTGAAGATGTCCCAACAACCTGTTCTCATGAATACTGAAAAAAACATTTCCCATAACGTTCTGTATCAGAGACAATAGTCACTAGCACCAAAAGTGAGGATGAACCTCCCCAGTGAGGACCAAGACAAGTGAGAGATTACAGGGGTTAATCCCTGCAAATTCCCCTCCTCCACACCTCCCTCTAAATACAAAGGTTAATTTAATGGATACAGGTTGTTTGGAGGAACCTTAGGCCAATTCAATTTGCGTAGGCCAAGTGGAGACCTTCCACTTGCTAGAGATAAGTAGAAGAAACAGACAGCTAAAGCATGAGATTCCGTAACAGCTTTAGTCCTTGTTCACACCTAGGGCTAAAACACTACAAGGCTTTCAATGGCCCCTGCTCACCCCTGAGCATCCCGTCGCCTATAGTGAAACGCCTTTCGCCGGAAAAACTACATGAGCTACTTTTCTGCAGATTTCTTCGCTTTGGCCCCACAGACTTCAATGGAAATGCCTGTAAAAAAACGTGAGAAGAGTTTTTGCGTTGTTTTGTTTGGCACGCAAGAGCCAGCCTTACAAAATGGAGGACAACACAAGCTTAAAAAAACGCACAAACAAAAATGCTGTGAAAAACTGTTAAAACGTGCGTCGACATGTGTAAAACAGTGAAAAATGTGAACAGAGGCTTAAAGTGAATTTTAGGTGTGGATGCTACCATTGCTGACCTCTTTCTGCCACTCCTCCAATGACACCTCTGGGCGATCTGTGACGGCGCAGCAATCATGCACAATACCGCGTGGTCACGCCCATCTGAGTCGCCCATCACCGACGATCGCGCTGTGGGTGCCATTATTTTCGAATGGCACCCCAGTAATGCTGGACGGATCGTGCGGTTTCCGGACGCGATTCCGCATGTGCTTCTATACATGATCGCAGCTAAAACAATCACTCATCGTGTATCGCAAAAAAAAAAAAAAGTTACCTTTTTCTACAATTGCCGTGCAGATGTACCCCATTGAAACCAATGGGGCCGCACGGCAATCGCTGTCTGCAATTGTGTACGACTGCGCAATCCCAGGACACTCAGGTCTGCACCGGGCCTCATAGTGCATTCAATTCTGCACACTAACTAACCAGCCACAGCAATGGTATAAACCACCAGCAACATAGTTTCCTCTCACAACCTGCCACCTTACAAGCAGTGGGCCAGATGGAAGGCATTATAAGCAATTCTCCAAGCTATTTACAGCCAGAAAGATATTCTTTGAAAAATTGACATTCTGGAAACTTTTTAAAGAAAGTTATTACGTTACATGGTAAATTCTAATTGAGGTTCTGCTTCAAAAGGACACCAAAACATTTAAATAGATAGTACAGTGCACAAAAAAGTTTCAATCCCACTGTCCTAAACAGCTGACCTAAGCACACATTACCAGACCTGTCATACACATATCCCAGCAAGACACTTGGCTGGCTGAGCAAGAACAAGACAAATAATTATGCATGGTTACCCGGCTCATTTAAAAGCTGCTCTACTCTACATCTGATAAAGCTCATATACATGCAATAAGCTGAGCCAATGTAGGAATAGGATTCGATTTGATAACCTAATCTCACTACTTTGATAAAAACAGAATTGGATGGAAACAAGGACCAGCACCTGGCATTTAACTACAGTGAAGGGATCCCAATGGCGCATAGATTCAAAGTCATGAACATTGAAAGGTAATGTCTGACGACCGTCACTTACAAAGCAGGAACATACAGCATGGATTCATTCAACTTTATCAGTCATTGTGCAAGTCCTACAGCCAGAAGCTTCAAGCCAAAAAAACTTGATATTGTCTACATATAAAAAATACTAAAGGATGCACCGATACCGTTTTTTCGGTATCAAGTACGAACACTGATTTTTTTTTTTGGTACTCGTCGATACCAAATATCGATACCAGAAGTCCCATTAAGTAAGTCGGGCAGCGTATAATGACTTGCTGCCCTCCTTCCTGATTAGCCAGGAAGCTGGTTCTGTGTTCCCTTGTCACCAGATGACGAGGAAGCACGGAGCTGCTTTCTCGCCAATCAGGAAGCCGGGGGACGGGTAATGACTCACCGCCTAGGCTTCCTGATTGGCCAGCTTCCCGAGTGACGAGGTAGCATGGAGCCAGCTTCCCAGGCCAATGAGGAAGCCAGGCGGCGTGTAGTGACTCTCCCCCCTGGCTTTTTGATACCGGACGTTCCCGTGTCGGGATAAGCATTTAGGCGAGCACGAATACTCACCCAAATACTCTGTGCATCCCTAAAAAATACCAATAATAATGCAGGAGGGGATGGTCTAACAGTGCTTGAGAAACAGCTAACCAATTTAAAAGAACCAAACACGAAGATTCCAGGATAATACATGCCGCACATTAGCAGAACAGTGACTATACAGTGATTTTATTTTCTGGTTAGAGAGTTCTGGTTAGTTGAATACCGGATAACAGAGTTTACTGAATATAGTTTGTCTCAAACATCTGGGCCTAAACCAAACTCTTTTGGGAATAAAGATCACGTCATATGCCAGCACCTGAATGTTACAATATTTTGGAATTGTTATAAAGCATTTGGCCTCATTCACACAGACATCCACAGCTGTACAGTGTGCATGTCCACCCAGAAACCTGCGCCCATGCCGTACAAATTGTCCTCGTCCGGGGTGTGCATCTGTACGGGCGCACAAATTTGGGATGGTGTGTAGCAGTGTGCAGGCGCATCCCATCATTGAGTTGTACAGGGGGCTGCACAGATCAGATGTCCTTCCCAGTTGTATGTTTCTGTACAGATGCAGTACGACGACTGTGCCCGTCTGTGTGAACGAAGCAGATAAAACCATCTCCAAAGCTGGACAAAAGTCCACGTGATAAATGAAGGCCTATTTGCTATGATTCTCTTACTCTACAGATTTAATTAGCGTTCGTGCACTGCATTTGCCGCACGTCCCCATAGAGTTGAATGGGGTCCTGAACACGCAACAAAAAAGCTCATTTAGCAAATTCTGTCAAATGCGTTCTGCTTTTTTTTTTTTGCTTTTGCGTGCATTTTAACAAGCACAAACGAGAAGAAAAAACAACACGCATGCCTGGCCTGCATTTGGGATGCCATTAGAAATCAATGGCAACGCAAGTGCGTTTTGCTGCATTTTTGTCAGAGCACGCGTTTGGTATGCGTTCACAGAACATGCTGGTAGGAAACCCGTCAGTAATCACAAAGAGGCAAAACTGTTTTCTATGTGCCCGCTTATACCACTGAACTGTGTGGAGACCAAAATGGATTGTACAAATTGTGTACTGCCTGCAAAACTGAAAGCAGCCCGCATGGAGCGTTCAAGCGTGTGCGCAGTGTGATCAGGCCCTTAAACTAGCTGGACACCAGCAAATCCAGCAGGTCAAACAGGCTTTTATAAACATAAATCAAACTACAATCATTGCACAACCAGGTCTTTCTCATTTAAAGTCTGAATGTTCAGCTCAAATCCTAGTAAAAAGGCAATTGGAAAACAAGCCACAATTTCTACAGGCCCAGGTTGTAGATTCGCACCTGAAATACTGCTTGCAACAAGTAAATGGCTCAACTTAGCCCGTTATTAGAAATGTAGCCTATATATGCCACCTAAGACTAAATCTTACATCATTATGATAGTAGAAGCCAAGGGCTCATAGCTCCACAGACTTTAGGGTCCTTGTCTGCAGCATGCTGGCAGGGGACAGGCATTTCTACTCAGGCTGTGGCCACGTTCTTAAGAAAACAAAACTGCAACTTTGCACACCTTTTGTTTTAATGCACTTACATGGTATTTAGCTGATTTAAACTTGAAAGTTTTTTTTGAGCTAAAGGGCAGGTTCACACCATTTTCCAGACCAGATCTGATTCGGAAAATGGTGTGAACCTGCCCACAGTTCCAGTACATTCCAGACCAGACAAAATAAGACTAGCAGTATTTTTCTGGTCTGGAACAGACTGCGCTGTGTGAACAGAGGCAAGAAATAGCATAGGGATACATTAGGACGCATTTTGGGTCCGGAAACAATCTGGTCTGGATGTGGTGTGAATGGGCCCTTAGGATTATAAAATTCTTCCATATCAGAGCATGTTATCATGCAGCTTACAACAAATTACCTTTTATCATGACCAGCAGCAATCCTACTATTGACTGTCATGTCACTGTCACTTCAACGGTTCCCTTTCTTTTGCACACACAGTCCTACACATCCAAATGAATTAAAAGGAGAACTATGGGGTCAGTGTTTTTCCCCATAGTACTCCTTAGGGTAACGGGAGGACACAAACTAGCGTCCTCCCGTTACCCTAAGCTCAGTATACTGCGGGCTGCAGCTCGCGGTATACTGAGACGCCGCACCTGGAGCGGATCCCGACGTAGATGACGGGATCCGCCCAGCTGCGTGACAGCTGGCTCTGCCTATCTAGAGGCAGAGCCAGCTGTACCCGCCCCCTCCCCCGTCCGTTCCGCCAGTCAGCGCTGGCAGATCGGAGCGGGGAGAGGGGAATCCAGCCCCTCCCCCTGTCACGGCAGAGAGCCGTGACAGGATCGAGAGGTGAGGGAACCCGGTATGTGTTCCCTCACCTCCCGATCTACTGAGCCGACCTGTGACAGTCTCATTGTCACAGGTCGGCTTAGAACTATGAGGTGAGTGAAAAGCACTCATCTCATAGTTCTCCTTTAAGCACCAGTGGAAGTACTTTTGCAAGTATTGAACACAAGGCCATAAGTGGAAAGCTACAGAATCAAAGCAATAAGGGGTCATGGCCTGTGGAAAGCCAAGAGCGCGGACTCTGCACTCCTCTAGCAGGAAAGGACAGTGACAACTTGAACAGGCAGGAATAAGTATACAGATCTTGGATATGAGCAGACCTGTATCATTGTTCAGTGACGAAGGCATAGACACAGGGTAACTGCAATGGTTTAGCCAAGGATGGCTGTAGCAAGACATAAGCAAACACTATTTCCTATTACTATATAGAAAAGCAAACCTCAGTGGGTTTGGATGTAGACGTAGAGCTGGTTATACACAGAATAATTAATCGGCTAAGGAAACAGATTAAGCACGTTGCCATGAGGTTTTGTTGACAAAAAAAAAAAAAAGATCAGTTTTGGAGAAGGTAATCTGTGGTCCTGGTCACAGAAATGTTTCAGAATGCTAAAAGAAAACTGACAAAAGTATATCGTGAAAAAAATAAAATGGTACTTTTGGTTTAGAAACCCTTATAAACCTTTTCACCCTCTACAAATAATAAATACAGGTCTTAGGTGCACAATTCCATGGCTTCACCCTGCTTACGACCCTGCAGCCTCCAGGCCCTCCCTGGAGCAAGTGGACTTTGTATAACAGCACATGTACGGCCTGCAGGAAAATGTCCTTCCCCTCATCCTGTATGGAGGCAACATGGACACCGTAAAGACAATTTCGCAAATCACCATCTCAAATGTATGCCCTTTCATAATGTCCATTTGATGTGGAAAATGTCACATCATGTACAGGGAAATGATCAAATGATCCCTGATCCCAACTCACACAACCATAACGGCTCTGTATATAGGTAACCTAACAAAGGTGAAGCATACTTCCAGGTATCGCCATGCTCTTCCCCCCGCACGGGTGCCACCATCGTTCTAATGGAGGCACCGGTGCCCGCAGCGGTTGTGTGCGTCCATAGACACACACAGCCCTGTGGCAGGCCACGCCCCTTACGTCTTTGATGGCAGAAGGAGCCTATAGCTCCTCTGCCATCAGTATCCTCCCCCTGCAAACTGGAAGTTCGGGGTACGGAGGATAGCTTTGGGACCGGCGGCGGGGACGAGTGCAGCTGACAGGTAAGTGTGGGGGGGACTGGGGTAGAAAAAAGGTGCTGGGCTTTTTTTTACCCTAATGCAGAGAATGCATTAAGGTAAAAAACACCCAGACCTTAATACTACTTTAAGAATTCCTTATTTCTATGCTTGTTTCAGGAAGCACTGAAGCCACAGCATCAGCGTTACAGCCAGACAACTAGCATTTTCAGAAGAAATGATCAGCAATAGCAAAAATTGTGATTTTCTCTAACATGTAGAGACTAAAATGCTACTTTTTTATATGCTAAGCTGCAGTGCATAGGTCGATGCGGTCAGGGATAGTGATTGATTCCAAACCGCATGTAATTAGGTTTCACATACAATCACATGCAGTGTGTGGCCATTCTGCTGCTTTCAAATGCAGCGGCTGTCACCTGATCATTGATGTGAATGTGTGACAGCAGCCGCTTGTAAATGGATGATTAGGGATTCCCTAATAGCACCTAAAATATAGGTGTGAATGGAGCTGAAGTATATCAAGGGTTAGTTTCACAACACTTATCGCTGCATTAAGGCCCCATTCACACTTCCACATATTTGATGCTGGTAAATACCCATACAATACATTAGGAGATTGGAGACATTTTGGTCAATAGCACTGAAGTGCAGTAAGACAATGAGGAGGTAGACCAGTGCCTTTGACCATAATAGCACAGGTTTCATTGTTGATTCTTTTTACAAAGTTTCACAGGCATTTAACTACACAACAAACATAAGCGCATAGAAGAAAGCCTAAAACCTACCATTCACTTCTACAGGAAAATGAGTTACATATAGGAACAGTTTGTGCTCGATATGAAGCACCCAGTGCAGGCTTGTCATGTATGTATACTACAACTGCACCAATGGCTTTCTTAGTTAGATGTACTATGTACAACGAGCAGGAGTCAAATTACACCAAAATCCATTCTGTCAGGCAATAATCCTAAATAAAATTGTACTTATTATTCAGAGAAATGCAACAAAAATGCAGTGCGACCATCCTTAGATTTCCCTTCACATTCCTGCGAAAACCTTAAGGGGGATATAATCGCCATATATTAAAAGGAGACTTATGAGGTGAGTGATTTTCACTCAGCCTCATAATCTGAGCCGACCTGTGACAATGAAACTGTCACAGGTCGGCTCAGTAGATCGGGAGTTGAGCGAACACATACGGGCGCGCGCTCGCTCACTTCCCTCCGGCGCTGACTGGCAGAACGGATGGGGCGGGTACAGCTGGCTCTGCTTCTAGATAGGCAGAGCCAGCTGTCACTCACGCAGCTGGGTGGATCCAGACATCATTGTCGAGATCCGTTCCGGCTGCGGCGTCTCAGTATACCGCGAGCTGTATCTCCGGGTATACTGAGCTTTGGGTGACGGGAGGACGCTAGTTTGTGTCCTCCCGTTACCCTTAGGAGAACTATGGGGAAAAGCCCTAACCCCATAGTTCTTTAATAAACAGTCCACTTAGTGAACATGGTGCAAAGTTGTTCACTTCAAGGTCATAGTAAAAGGACAAGGGGCACTCTGGAGGAAAAAGAAGTTTAACCTCTTCAGACGGGCAGGAAGGCTTCCTCACAGTAAGAGCTGTGAAAACGTGAAATAGACTCACCTCAGAAACTAGTTCTAGCCAGCTCAGTGTGTTTCTAAATCCACAGAAACTAGTTCTAGCCACTGGATATTAACATTTTATAATATACCAGAGATTTTTGATCCAGAAATATTAGATTGCCTTAAAGTGACAAAGTCACAAATTTGGGCACCCCCCCTCTCATGCTGCTTAAATGACTTACCTTAAATGATGCCTCTTGCTCCGATCATCTTCTTACTTACAGTTGTATTAAGGACGTCTCTCCAGCGCTGGTGCCGGTCTCTGATCCAGCGCGGACTCCTCATGTCCCATGGCGTCTGTCCGTCATGCATGCTCCCCGGCTGCGTGCATTCACCTTCGCTGTTTCTCTCCTCTTCTCCCCGCCGAAGATCTCTCCTGCGCATGTGCCCATCACACTGCTCAGCCGCTCGAGAAGCTTCAGATCTTCAGACGGGAAGTGGTGGAGACACAGGTAAGTAACCCTTTTGGTAACTTTTTTAAAAATGTTTTTGCATATGTCTACTGCTTACTAGTAGTAGATTAATTGAAGAAAAAAACAAAAACATGAAGGTTTAATTATACTTTAGGGATTAGGAAAGATTTTTGTCCCTGTGATTTTTTCTATTGGCTGAACTATAACTGTCTTTTTCAACCTAGGCAACTTTTGGATTACCCTCCACTTTCCTTGCCAGAGACAATGGTCAACAGGACCAATAGATAGGTTTTTATCGCTGTTTGGGTCCCCTCTGAGAAGGTTAACCCTGACAGACTTACCCTTTCCACACTACCCCAAAAACAAGAAAAAGTTAAGGCTTTTGGAGATTTTTCATTAAAGTTTTTACAGACACCGTCAAGAACAAACAAGAGGAAGAGTGGGTAAAAATGTGTAAAGGAAAAGGAAAGATTTAATATTTTTATGTCGAGGGTTTACATACACTAAGTTGTCGCCTTACTCCAAACTGTCAAATGCCAAGTACAATGATTATTATTAATACATAATATAGTTAACAATTTTCATTATCGCTTGGTTGGATCGCCTAGCTCTCTCCTCCACGCTGGGAGGAGGGCACAGCAAGCAGTGGGCATGTGCAATAGCCAGCCTGCTATTGCAATTTCAAATGGCCAATAGCGGGCTGGCTATTGCACCAGCCCGCTACCTGCTGTATTTACATTCAGCTGCCGTCTGTTGAATCTTGCCACTGGCAGTTGTCATTCCCTGGCTGAAGCTATTCAAGCACCATGTGCAATTTAAAAAAAAAAAATTATATATAATTATATGAATAATGTGAAACCTCACGCCACTACACCAATTAAGTTAAAGGAGAACTATGAGTCACATAGGTCGGTCACAGGTCGGCTCAGTAGATCGGGAGGTGAGCGAACACATACCGGCGTTCGCTCACCTCTCGATCCTGTCACGGCTCTCTGCCGTGACAGGGGAGGGGCTGGTTTCTCCCCTCCCCGCTCCGGCAGCGCTGACTGGCGGAACGGACGTTGGAGGGCATAGCTGGCTCTGCCTCTAGATAGGCAGAGCCAGCTGTCAGTCAAGTAGCTGGGCGGATCCAGACATAATTGTCGGGATCCGCTTCAACTGCGGTGTCTTAGTATACCGCAAGCAGCCGCTCACGGTATACTTCGGCGTCTCAGTATACCGCGAGCTGTATACTAAGCCTAGGGTGACGGGAGGACGCTAGTTTGTGTCCTCCCGTTACCCTAAGGAGAACTATGGGGAAAAACACTGACCCCATAGTTCTCCTTTTAGCAGCAGCTGAAATCTGTGTGGTCAGATATATAGTATAAAGTTAATAGTAAAAGCCGCGCTGTGTGAATGAAACTGCAAAAGTGTCAGATATAGTAGATACAGAACTTGAAATAATGTGATACATGTGATACAATGTGCAAAACAAATAAGAAACGCATGTATACACCATGCACCTCAGTGTAAATGCATTGCTACAAAATATCCACACCCCTGATGAAGTCACGCCCTTTGAGGTAACGTACGTAGGGTGGAGTAGAGGAGCTGAGCGATTGCACACAGTGTCTGTGGCTGCTTACTTAAAACCTTATTTTTATCTAGGATATGTGAGTAGTATCCTTTTAAAACCATCTGCACTACGAGTCTCCACTTTTTATTTGATGAATGGGCCATTCGGATGAATTGTCTGCTTTCAACTCCTGAGACTGCAAGAGAGTCTGTACCTGAGAGGAGGAAATCACTGGGAGGTGCTTCCTCTACCATTTTCCTAATGGACTATTGAAGATCCAGGATCATGGACATTTTTTAACCATTTATTATTTTCACTGAAGTGCATATTATACACATGCGTTTTTTCTAGTTATTCTTTGCACATTACATCACATTGTTTCACAGTTAACATGTATTGTATTTGATTTTCCATTATGGATATTTTGTAGCAATGCATTTACACTGGTATATACATGCGTTTATTTGTTTTACACATTTTGCCAACAATCATCCCACGTTCAAAGGCTGTTAAATCGTGTGGCTTACCCGTATCTTCAGAAACAAATCACTTCTACTGCCGTGGTAAACAACCTGCTTCCCTATTTATAATGGTCTGGCCCTCTAGCAACTTCAGCACAAAATTATAGCTAATTTGCCTACAAACGTCAGGTGGCCATAATATAATAATCTGGTCACTCAGTGTATATATAAAGTTTTGGCCTGACAAATTCTGCTGAGGGAGGTGCGTTGCAGTGGCATTCATTTCAATGGCACCTAAAATGCGCCTCCCACCCACAGTGTGATCGCTCGGTACCACAATGCTGAGTGTTCCAGTGTGATTGCAAAAAATTGTGCATGCAGTTTTATTCTGAAGTAAAAACTTTGTAACACTTAATTTGTATATTATATTTTAAATCAACGATGGTATTTCATTTTTATATCCAATTAATTGAAAAGAAATAATCGGCTAACTAATCGATTATGAAGATAATCATTAGTTGCACCCCTAAATAGTTCATCAGATGTAGACAACATGTAGCAGAACTAGAGTTACCAGCATTATTACTGCCACAACCTCACTTGAAAGACTGGGAGGAAGACACATTTTATTATATAGCGTGCATAACCAAAGCAAAAGCTCATGACGGGACAAAAGGGGACAAGTATAGAACTAAAAAACTTAAGGGCGAGAGAGAATATTCAAAATTGTATTAAAATTATTACAACACATCAAAATGATTTGATTGATTTCAAAACCTCCAATTCCTAAGTGTGGATAAGTATGACCCCCTCAATTACAGATAACAGAAAATTCTATAATTCCAGGTTGACACGTTTCATGGATTTTCTTCACTTTCTCAGGAACTCTGGGATAGATGATCATAGTTATAGGTGCGAAGACCACAATATATTGTAGAATATGTATTTAAACTGCCCATTTCCAATGTAAACCCTAAAAACAGCACAAAAGCAACCACCATAAAATACCAATTCAACATATTAGGACTAAAGGTTCAATTTCCAACTGACCTTTGACCACTCAGCATAAAGGAGCCCCCACCTTCAGGAAGTGCACCATTAAACTAACTGCGTGAAAGCTGTACCTTTCTGGGGGCTGTTTTCATGCCCTTTTAGGCCTCATTCACATGTGCGCGAACATCTGTACAGCATGCACGCCTGCAGAGACCTGCTCCCAGGAGAGAGAGGAGCTGCGTGTAAATGAGTGCAGCCATCTGTATCACCCTATGGGAGGAAGAAGCAACATGCCAACCCAAACCAGGACATCCGAGCAGGTCCAACTGCCTGCGCATGGACGCACACTGTGGGGGAATTTATCAGAAGTGGAGCAAACAGAACCTGGAGCAGTTACCCATGGCAACCAATCAGCATCTCTCTTCAGTTTGCTCAGGTAAGATTTGAAAATGAAAGATAGAAGCTGATTGGCTGCAATCCAGATCTGCTCCAGTTCTGATAAATTCCCCCCTGTGTGTCTAAGTGCGGGCACCTGGAACTGCACAGATGTGCAGGTTCCGGGTCAGCGTGTAGCCGAATCCTCCCATAAGTAAGAGGTACAGATGCCTGCATGCAGTTACACACGAAGCACCCATCCCTCCCGAGAACAGGTCTTTGCACAGGCATACAAGCACATGTAAATGAGTCCTTAGGGTTTACTTTAACAATCTGAATATATTTATAATTATGAAGACGCTGGTTATCTGCTTGCAGCCCATTCATGTTTGAAGTGTGGCCCTTGGGCCCCAGTGGTCAACATAACCATGATCTCTAGCAGTTTCATGTTAACACCTCCCCAGTCTCCAATTGCCTTCTACAGTGTGACTCCTGTCTCCAACCACTCCTGTAGAACAATCTCTGACCATTTCCTCTAGCAAGTTCCTCAGTCCATGACAACCTTCTACTGCATTACATATTAAGAGAAATCAAGGGCCATATTTGAGGCCCTCTATTCCTTGTAAATTGACAGCCGCTGTCATATCTACGATCAATGAGGTCCTGAAGAAACAGAGGAAGCCTGTGAAACATGTTGACCTGGTATTGCTCTAACAGCTGTAATTGAGGTGGTCATTCTTCTCATGAATGTATGAGGTATGGAAATCAATCAAATCATGTTGGGATGACAGCAATCTAAGAAATATAGATCCAATTCTCGGTCACTATACCAACCGACAAATCCTAACCTGCTGCAATAACCAATCCTGCAGAGGTCCAGCACCTGGTCACATGACCCATGCCATTTTTCCATAAGCTCTCTGGCAGAGGATGTTCATGGGATGTCATCAGAAGACAGCTCAGGCAGGATCCACATATACCAAGGGAAATTGATCAAAACTGGAGCAGCTGTCCATGGCAACCAATCAGCTTCTCTCTTTCCTTTTCAAATCTTAACTGAACAAACTGAAGAGAGAAACTTATTGGTTGCCATGTACATCTGCTCCAGTTTTGATAAATCCCCCCATTGCCACATTTAAAAGGTGTTTAATATTATTAGGACATCTCAAGGTCACTAGTGTGGCCTCACTGCAAGCCTAGCCGTCATTCTGCTCATCTCCTTAGTACATTTAGCGGCAGACACGACTCACTAGAAGACAACCCGCAGCACCAATGACAGTACGACTTGACGCGGACCAATAGGACGACAGAACGCAACGATGGATCTCTCCGCGAGTGGCTGCGCTCACCTGTGCACATCACTCCATAGCAACTGCGCGGTACCCTCCCGCTGCCGGAGGATGGAGGAAAAGTAGTCCCCCGTCCATTGGAGAAGCGACAGTGTGCGAACGGAGGACTAGCAGGCGATGCTGCCGACCTCTCCTGCATCCACACTGAGCGAGCGCCGGCAGACAGCTACATCCCCGGACAATGAGAGAAGGCGCAGCAAGGGAGAAACTTCACAGCACGTCACAGGAAGGAGACGGGTGGAAGGATGGGGTGACATTGACACCCGAGCACACACATCGCTGACGTAACCGGACAGGTATCAGCGCCCCGATACATATGTACAGGATGACAGATGCCTGGGAACATCTCATATGTGAGTGTAGGGGCTGCAGGGGGAGCCGGGGGAACATTACCTTCTTGACGGTACGAGGAGCCTCACTGATTGCGCCCTCCGGGCTCCCTGCGCCCTCTCCGCCCTCTCTCGGGCGCTGCGCCTGGTCGCTTCTCTTCAGAGCCGAGGCGGGAAGCCCCTTCGTCGGCTGGCTGAGCGGCGGGGTGGAGGAGTTGTTGTCGGGTTCGGCATTGGCAGCCGAGACCAGCGGAGCCCCGTCATTTGACTTGTCCTCCTTCAGCTCCACATCTGCCATCTTCGCGGTGACCAGCTGTACGGACATGGCGAGCGCTGATGCGGTATCCTCGGCTGCCTCCTGATGCACACAAACACTACCACGCTGCCGGCAGCCGCTGGCACGCCCCCGCGCCTCTGCCCGCCCTCCTCGCTGTGCGTCATGGGAAGCGTAGTTCCTTCTACGGCGTTGGTGCAGACATGCGCAGCCGGAAGAAACCACAAATCCCAGTATTTAGTGCGCTCTGCGCCTTTCTCACAGAGGCATGACGGGAAATGTAGTGCCCGCTCCTTTTCGATGTCTACGGAAAAGTGTAAATTGACTACAATATCCATCAGTCCTTGCAGAGCTAGGTATGATAAAGGTGTAAGGGGCTGGACTTCACTGTTTCAATTATCTTTATTAGCAATGGGGATGGGTGTGAGGTTTCAGAGGCTATCTCTTCTTGTACTGAGTGTATAGGCGGCAGTGTAAATAAGTGATTGGCCTCGTTAAATGATAAGAATGCGAATATTTCCGTGTAAATACGTGCAGTGGGCAGTCCCTGTAAGAAATATGAAAAACAGATAAGAAATCACCTTCAAGTATGGATATTGGCTATGTAAAATAATGGATTGTCACTGCTGCTTGGCCTTGATGCATGTCATATATAATATGAAGGCTTTAACTACAAATCTAGAAGGTTAGATAATCTTTATACAATCTCCTTTACATCTATGAAAACTATGGCATATGAGGACAACCTAAAACAATACATTCAGTTTGTATCAAATCAGGCAAACCCTTACCCTATATAGTTGATGGTAGATCTGAACGAGGTAGCAGCTACAATCATATTGTACAGTGTATGGCCAGCTTGAGGTCCCGTTCACACCAGGGCGGTTAGTCCGCACGGATTTGGCCGTGCGGATCCGCCGACATGAACGATCCCATACATTGCGATGGGCAATAGGGACCGTTCATGCGGCTCCACGCGATCCAAACCTCCCGCCCGAAGTTCTCCTACGCTGATCAGTGCGGTTTCCATACTGCTTATAGTGGAACCGCACTGTTCAGCTTGGTTTTGGGCGTTTTTAATTGCGCTTCAGCGCTGAAACGCAACTAAGAACACCCAAAACTGCCCTTTTAAAATCTGCGGAAACCGCACTGATCCGCAACCGCCCTGGTGTGAATGGGGCCTGAGACTGCTATCTGCGTAGATTAGTTAAGGTGGTCATACATTGTACAATCTGCATATTCCTTTAGACTTAGGGTTAGTTCACACCATCAGCAGTGCGTTCCAGTCCGATTCAGAACCAGAACGCACTGCCCGCATTGCGGCCGGCTCCCTAATTTGCTGTGCAGGAGGGGGCATGGCGTGCCATTGAAGTGAATGGCACCGTAGCCACACCCCGCGGCTGCAATGCGATGGACCCGCACGGCAACCCCAAGGCACATTGTGCCTGCAGTGCGTTCCGTGCGGTTGCATTCAAAATGCTGCAAACACGAGTCGGGTGCGCCTACGCATGAAAACGACGAACGCGCTACACATGTTGGATATCGCCGTGCACGCCGGAGTGAGAGCAAAAATTCTAGGGCCAGTATTTTTGGGTATCTCTAAATTGATGACCTGTGGGGGCTTTTAAAGTGTCATCTTTGTACTTTTTGGGGTACTGAAGTTTTTTGCTGTTTCACGGACGCACACAATTTTTTAGCCGGGCATGTTGGGTCCATGTTCGAAAGTTCGAGTTAGAACCGAACACGGGGGTGTTCGGCTCATCACTAGTTGTAACCTCATCTTTTATATTTTATTAAAATAATGGTGACACTAATCAAGCGGCGGCCATATTGAGTGGGGCACGTGAGATTAATAACGTTCTGTATTAGTGTGATCCTAGTTCATTTTATTACTTCATTGCTGTGCTGTATGTGTATAGGCCAATGTAGTGCAAAAAAAACAGTTTTTAAAATTAAAATCAAAATAAATAAATCCAATAATAATAATAAAAACTTTTTAAAAGTCCCCCGCCCCCGCGAGCACGCGCATCTCTACGTAAACATGCGTCGGGTGCGCCTACGTATGAAAACGACGAACGCGCTACACATGTTGGGTATCGCCGCGCACGCCGGAGTGAGAGCAATAATTCTAGGGCCAGTATTTTGGGGTATCTCTAAATTGATGACCTGTGGGGGCTTTTAAAGCGTCTTCTATGGACTTTTTGGGGTACTGGGGTTTTTCGCCGTTTTACGGATGCACGCAATTTGTAACCTGGGCATGTTGGGTATCGTTTTACTCGTTGTAACCTCATCTTTTATATTTCATTAAAAAAATGGGTATTTTGTTGTGTTTTGGGGCATTTAATTAAATTTTTCACTAAATATTGGGGTTTAATAAGGAGTTGCGCTAATATTGCGCAACATAAAAATTTGCAACTACCACCATTTTATTCTATAGGGTCTTGGCATTCAGAAAATATATAATGTTGGGGGGTTTTAAGTCATTTTCAGGCCTAAAATGTGGAATATAACATGGGTGCAAAAAATGAAAAAAAGGCCTCAGTCATGAAGGGGTTAAAAAGTAATTATGAAGTTTGCAAAGGCTTGTGGTGCACACTAAGTGGAATATTTTTCAATCAAACTTTTTGTGACCTTAAAATGTGTAGTGAGAGGTATTTTAACCCCTTCGTGACGGGAGACGTGCACTGTACGTCCCGTCACGAAATGCCTATATGACTGGCCACATACACTGTACGTGACGAGTTATATCAGGCTTTGTAATGCCGGTAACCGGTGAGTCTCAGCAGTTACCAGTCATTAATGAATGCCTCAGTATTGAAATAGTTAAGCTTTTGTAAAAGCTTCTTTCTTTCATTAATGAAAGAGTGAAGCCTTTACATGCAAATACGGGACAGCTAAATAGCAATCCCGTATTTGACAGCTGAAAATAGCAGAGAGGTTTGACAGCTCGATAGCCCGATGTTTATGATACATTTCACCAAAGAGATACAATGTATCTCTTTGAGTGAAATGTATCATACTTCTGATCGTCTGAGCTGATCAAAGACCTTTTAGTGAGCTCTGAATCTGACATGCTGTCAGGATCAGTCTCTAAGGTTATTATTAGCTGTTCCTAAGTTTGGAGCAGCCTAATAATAGCCAAAACATTTTTTAAAAAGTTATTGTTTTTCAAGCAGTCACAGTGACTGCTTGATATAAACTGACCAAAAAAAAAAGTTTTTTTTTTTTTACAAAGTGTAAAAAAAATAAAATAAAGTGTAAAACAAAATTAGGAAAATAAAATTATATATAAATATATTGTTTATACTATAATTATTATAACAAATTTAAAAATAATAATAATTAAAACTTGAAAAAAAGTGTTTTCTTCTAGTTTTTTCCCTCATGTTTTTATATTTTATTCAAACTAAGTGAGGCGTTAAGTACACATGTTTGATATGATTATATAGCCCTATCTGTCCTCTAAAAAACAATATATAATACTGTATTTTGCGTTCCATAAGACGCACCGGGCCATAGTACGCAGGGAGGTCCGGTGCGCCTTATGGAGCACTCGACAGACCGTAGCTTCTGTCACAGCTTCTATGACAGAAGCTGTGACAGAAGCTGCAGTTAGTGATCGTATTAAACGAGCAGTGGCTCCTACTACTGATCTCGATCGCCGCCACCGCTGCTCGGTTTTAATACGAGTGATCTCATTAGATAACTCGTATTAAACGAGCAGTGGCTCCTACTACTCGCCCGGCGCCCGAAACTGCATGTCTCGGGCGTCGGGATTCGCTCCATAAGACGCAGGCACAATTTCCCCCTCCTTTTGGGGGGAAAAAAGTGTGTCTTATGGAGCGAAAAATGCGGTATGTGTTGGTACATTTAGTAAGAAAGTATATTACTGCTGTGGAAGAATCACACAGCAAAAATGTAAAAAGTGTGTCAGCCATTTATGAACAGAAACGGAAAACTAGCTCAGTCATGAAGGGGTTAATTAAACATGGTTCCAGACTAAAGAAAGAGAGGGCCGGGAAGTTGAAGGGATTATTCCAGAAATTGTATGATCTGGAGGCCTTCAATAAGGTAAAAACGACATAAAAAAATGCCAATCAACTAAAAGAAGTTAGAAGAGACATATGTAAAGTTCTGGACCAACAAACACTAGAGCATACAAAACGGGGGAGGAAGGTTAATAAAGTATAACAACAAAAATGTGTTGAATCAAGTTAAATGGAGGGTCCCCTGCTTCTATATATTAGCAAAAGATACAATTTTCCCCAATAGGGGATCCCACCATTCTTTCAAAGTATACAGCAAATGTTTATAAAAGTATATTTATTTTCATTACTTGGTATCAAGAGAATTTCCTTGTATCTAGAATTTCCACAAATTTCCTACTTTGTGGAAATTCTAGATACAAGGAAATTCTTGATACCAAGTATAACAACTGAAAATATTGAGGCTTTCCAGGGTGTGCCCTTTACTTATTGTTTCCACATGCTTTGTTTCAATCATTAGCCGAATGCAGTCATATATATGTTTGTTCGGGTTTTGATATATATATTTTTTGATATGTATGTTTTTTTAATATATTTAAAATAAATATACTTTTATAAACATTTGCTGTATACTTTGAAAGAATGGTGGGATCCCCTATTGGGGAAAATTGTATCTTTTACCAACAAACACTAATTGCCAGAGATGGAAATAAAAATCAATATTATAAAGAAGGGGATAAGTGTGGAAAGTTACTAGCGAGGAAGATCCACCCAAGAGCCCTTAAAACTAACATAAGAATTAAAGATAAAGATGGGAAAATCCAATATTCTCCGTCCTCGATAGCAGAAATCTTTGGAAAATTCTATGCATCTTTATACTCAATACGAGGTAAATATGCAGATATGCCATGGGATAGCTTTATAAGTAATATAATGGAATATATAGAAGAAGCGAACGTACCTGGACTGGACATTGAGGACGGAGAAAAATTGAATTCGATAATATTAGAAAAAGAACTAAAAGATGTAATTTCATCATTGAAGGTCAACAAGGCCCCAGTGCCGGATGGATATACAGCTCGCTTTTATAAACAGTTTGAGGAGCAATTAAGACCCTTTTTTACGAAAGTATGCAACTCAGTTACAGATGCCTGCCCCTTTCCTACCCAGACATTAGAAGCCCATATATTGGTGCTCCCAAAACTGGGGAAAGATTTGACAGAATGCAGACATTATCGTCCAATATCTCTCATCAATATTGATTTGAAGCTATATGCAAAGGTATTGGCCTCTAGACTAAAAAATGTCTTGCCTAAGATTATACATATGGACCAAACAGGTTTTGTGCAAGGGCGGGAGGCCAGAGACAGCACCACTAAGGTTATTAACTTAATAGCACTGGCACAAAAAGAAAACAACCTCTTTGTCTCCTGTCAGTTGATGCCGAAAAGGCATTTGACAGAGTAAATTGGCACTTTCTCAGAGAGTCTCTCCTACATATGGGACTGAGAGAGCTTTTTGTATCTAAGGTGATGGTATATATACATTCCCTACAGCCAAGGTAAGGGTGAACGGGATCCTGTAGGACTCCTTCCCCATATTTAATGGTACCCGTCAGGGATGCCCCCTATCACCGCTATTATATGTTGTGGTGATGGAACAATTAGCTGCTACGATTAGATAAAATTCTTTTGTTTAGAGGTATGACCCTTCCAACAAAACAACATAAATTGGCATTATATGCAGACGATTTGCTCCTGTTTATAACTTCTCCATTAATATCAATACCTAACATACTTAAAGATTTGAAGGTATATGGGGACTTGAGTAACTTTCATATAAATATATCGGTCTGTATTTTTGAATATTTCTTTATTGGACAAGCCTGCATTAAGGAAAACTATTCATTTAGATGGGAGCCAGACTATATCGTATACCTGGGCATTAATATACCTAAGGACCTCAAGACTCTTTACACCATTAATTTCAGGGATGGGTTTGATAAAATCTTTGCCCAATTTTTTACTTGGAACTGTCTACGCCTGTCATGGATGGGTAGGCTAAATGTCCTTAAAATGTACATACTGCCTAAAATCCTGTACAGGTTTCAGACAGGTCCTATATCACTGCCTAGTTCCTTTTTTTTAAAACTCAAGTCGGCAGCCATGAAATTTGTATGGGCTAATAAAACACCATGGATTAGTGTTAATGTATTAATGAGATCAAAACAAAGAGGAGGACTGGGTATGCCGGACTTTGCATTATACCATAAAGCCGTTATATATTATCAAGAATACTAGACTGGATACATAACAGCCAAAATAAAGGGGTAGCAAAATTAGAGGCAGATATCACCCAAATACCTTGAAGGAATATCCCATGGCTGCCAAAAGAGTATAGACCACATAGTCCTACCCTGCCATTTCTGTCAAAATCAGTACTACAAGTATGGGATAGAAATATAGATAAATATAATCTATCTTCTAGACCGGGGCCACTGACTCCTATAATAGGAAACCCACCATTTACACTAGGTATGCTGGTGGGAACCCTCTTAAATATTGTGAGCATCTCCCCTATACAGATGTGGCAGGTTTTAGAGAAGGGAAAGGATGAAATGAAAAAATTATTGAGACCAGAGATGCAAACAATTGGGAAACTATGGATGGAGGCATTACAGGTGTCAGATTATGTAAGACATCTTAGGGCTGGCAACTCCCTGAATAGACCTTTACACCGTTCGAGAAATTATGTGTACAGGATGCACCTATTGCACATGCTCTATCTGTGGTTTATGGTCTGTTGGGGGAGGAGGAAGCCAAAGGACATACGAAATATATGAAGAGGTGGGAACAAGACCTGAGGAGAGAATTATCAAAGGAGGAGTGGGGAAGAATATTTACAATGGTACACTACTCCGTCACCTCTTCATTTTATCTAGAAAAAAACTATAACATTTTGTCCAGATGGTATAGATGTCCAGAAGGAATTAACCGTATAATCCCAGAAAAGTTCGATAGATCCTGGAGATGCAGTACGGAGGAGGGAACGTACTTGCATATATGGTGGAGCTGTCCTAGAATACAGCCGTTCTGGGAATCAGTATTTGAGGCATAACGTATTGTGGAGGCCTCGAATATTGAAAAAGACCCACTAATAGCGCTACTATCGTTGATTCCTGGCCCCCTAAAAAAGATAAAGAAGGATATATTAAGATTTGTATTGGCTGCAGCCAGAGTATGTATATTACGTAGCTGGAAATCTGCGGATCCACCTTCATTGGAGAGTTTGGTTAACATAATGGAAGAGATAAGATACATGGAAGAACTGAGCGCAAGGGACTCAGGTAGGAAAGATAAGTACGACAAGATATGGGAGAGGTGGGAAGCATACAGACAGTTAGAAAATCCAGGATATAGACAATCCCCATAGAGGTTCATATATAGTGGATTTAGGATATGAAGACAAAATCTAAAGCACTTGACCTGTAAGAAAGGTAGACTAGCGGAGAGTATGGAGGTTATTGAAAGGTTTGGGGGGTAGGGACAACACTCAGGGAGATTAGAGAGATAAGGTGGGGAAGTGTAATAACACAAGGCTTGTTACAATATCTAAGGTAAGAGGATTAACAAATGCACTAGAGATTGGAGACACAATTATAGATGGCTAACTAATCGATTTTGAAAATAATCATTAGCTGCAGCTCTAAATAGAAGCATAGAGGGGTGAGAGGGATGGGAAAGGGAATAAAGGTACACAATATAAATGTAGTAGTTTATTGTCTGAAAGACATCTAAGTTGATTAATTTGTAAACACAAGTTTAGAGTGAGGAACATAATAGAAGATTGGAAACGAGAAGGGTTTTAGGATAGGTCTGAGAGTTAACACTAAAGAAGTTTTGCACAAATTCACATAGTATTTGTTCCCCCTCCCTCCAAGGAAGAATGGGTAGTATGATTGAATGTGTGAGGTAAATGAGATAAAGTGGTAGTGAGAGAATTTTTTAAAATTATATTTATGTATTGATTGGAATGTAGTAACAGAAAAGTTTCTGGTTACCAAGAAAAGTTATTTATGCTATCTAAGTAATAAGATGCAATTTTATATCTTTCTTCCCGTATATGAATATTTAAATGTACTACTGTGAAATAATAATAAAAACATATTAAACAAAAAAAATACCTTTTGTGCCTAGAGTTCATTTTAAGTATACAGTATGTAAATGGGGAAATAAAAAAACTCCTATAATAGCTTACCCTCCATTCATTCCAGCGCGTTCCTTACTCCCCTTCAGTTTGTTTCACCAGCTGATCCTGTCAATTTATGGCTTTCAGTTCTATGGTGAACATGCTCTCTGAGTGGCTTCCTAAGTAGGATCAGACTTGTCACCTTAGGATGTACGATCCCCATAGACTGCGAGATGACATACAGGGTGGCAGCACATCCACATTAACAAAAAAGTCAGAGGAGCGGTCCAATAATAAAGCGCTCTCCAGGGGGAGGGGGCGGGAAAGAGCGGTGGGCAACGTAGGGGAATTGAGTATTGATTGGCGTGCTTCTTCCTGTTAGTGCGGACCGGGGTGTCCGACTAGTGTAGCAGAAGAAACAAAAATGGGAGAGGAAGCGCCACAGCCAAGCAAAAACCTATGATGGGCTGGATGTCCACTTTGTGGAAAAGTCAGATGGGTAGGTGTTGTTTTGGAATGCTGGTGTGAAGGATGGTCGGGTTGATGAAGAACTAGTCCTTCTCGCGTTGGATGTTGATGTTGATTGATGAGGGGGTAAAAAACGATGATACAGGTGAGTGAATGTAGGAAATTAAATCCTGTGTGTGATATGTAGAAACTCACCAAGAGGTACATGAAGATGGGAGGTCAACGGCGGGCGTACAGGTGGGAAGATCTTGAGATGTTGTCCAGATGTTGAGACGTTGGAAGCAGTATTTGTGGTGATGCGGCTGACCATGATCCTTGAAGAGGTTAATGGTGATGGAATGGCGTTGACGGGAGTGGAGGCAGGATGATGGTGAGATGCTGGTATCCAGATAATGGAAGGGATCCTCAGGCAGGCTTGATGGGCCAAGATTCAAATGGAAGGTCCTGCTTGCAACAGTGCTTAGCTGGCTGGAGGGTTAAAGTGTAAGATGAGAGAGGGGAGACAGGGAACCGTACCATAGGGCAACGTGCCTAGAGGGGCGTCGTGATTGACCCCAGGATTACGTCGGTGGATCCACTTTTGTTTTAAATAAAAGACTTGTCAAAAACATGTCTTTTTGGGGGGTTTTTCAATGAAAGGATTTTTACAAAAGTCTGATGTTTTTATTTACAATTTGAATTAACCCTTTAGTGAATGGGTAGGGGTATAAGTACCCTTTACTCATTCACAAGGGGGTTCGCATCTGGGTGGCCTTTATTAAAGGGGTACCCCGATGTGAATAAAACCCCCCCTACCCGCACCCCCACGGCCAACACCCCAGGGCTTGTGGGGAAGGGGCCCTTGTCCCCATCGGCAAGGGGACAAGGTGCTTTTCCAGGGCGACGCCCCCCCCCCCTTTCCTGCCCTGCCAGGCCTGTGCTTGGATCAATGGTCTGGTTTGGAATTTTAGGGGGACCTCATGTCCCCATGTTCCACAAAATTCCTACCAGACCTTAAGCAATTTAAGGGGACCCCCCAGGCACGATATTTAAAGGAATTTTATTGTTTCACATTAAGCAATGTTAAAATTACTGCTCCTCTAAAAACTGTATTTTTTCAGAGTGTTTTTTGCATTGATACATGTCCCCCAGGGCTTGACTCCCCATACCCTTTTTATGGCCAATAACTTGCATATAAGCCTTCAAAATGGGGACATTTGATTTTCCGAATTCTGGTCCCATAGACTTTCATTGAGTTTGAAGTTCGAGTTCTGACTTTTTCCATGTTCTAAAGTTCGAACTCGTACCGAACTCAGGTGTGTTCGGTCCATCACTAGTTGTCACACTTTGGTAAACACGCCACAAAACGCTCAGATGTGAATGGGGGCTAAATCAGAGTGGAGATGCACAATATGCTTTTCTGACTGATAACGGTAATAGTGGGCATCTTGTGGTGTATGTTCTTATGCAGCACATTTACCTTAATTTACACCCATATTCGGGTTGTAACATGAAACATGGTCATATTGCGGCCCCCCACCCCTGTTACCTGAATCTAGGGGTCTGTGAATAAAGTTCTCAATGTAATACACGTGTGGTAATGTCACTGCACTTGTAGCCTATTCATGCTTCCTACCATCCCTGTTACTGAATGCCTGTACCTTGGTATGGGCATTGATGGGTGGAAGTGTCTGCAGGAGCCAGAGCATTGCACCAACAATCCACTGATTGCGATTGCAATGCTTTACTGGCTCCAAAGCACAAAAAATAGTGAATGTGCGCTTCTCTTTATGGCTATGTGTGCATTTTTTTCAAACGTGGGCTTTAGCTTTAAACATTACAGTGAGTTAGGCTCACAAGTCCTACCACTATATTTTAGTAATACATATAAAGGGGGGAATTTATCAAAGCACTTGCGCCAGTTTTAGCCTGAGCTTGCACTACTTTTCCAACTGCACGTGTTTTGCACCTGTTTTCTTCAGAGCTTGCACTACTTTTTCAGTTGCATGCTTTTTGCACCTTTTTTTGCACGTGTTTTCATCTGCACTTGTTCTGGGCTGTCTGAAACTGGAGCAACACCTAAGAAAACAGTCATAACTTAAGAAGTCCCCATGACCACGTCTTCAAGATGCGACAGTTAAAGGAGAACTATGAGGTGAGTGCTTTTCACTCACCTCATAGTTCTAGCCGACCTGTGACAATGAGACTGTCACAGGTCGGCTCAGTAGATCGGGAGGTGAGCGAACACATACCGGGTTCGCTCACCTCTCGATCCTGTCACGGCTCTCTGCTGTGACTGGGGGAGGGGCTGGATTCCCCTCTCCGATCTGCCAGCGCTGACTGGCGGAACGGACGAGGGAGGCGGCGGGTACAGCTGGCTCTGCCTCTAGATAGGCAGAGCCAGCTGTCACTCACGCAGCTGGGCGGATCCCGTCGCCTATAGTCAGGATCCGCTCCGGCTGCGGCGTCTCAGTATACCGCGAGCTGTAGCTCGCGGTATACTGAGCTTAAGGTAACGGGAAGACGCTAGTTTGTGTCCTCCCGTTACCCTAAGGAGAACTATGGGGAAAAATACTGACCCCATAGTTCTCCTTTAAGCTTTTTTCCTGGAGTTAGAAGTCTTCTTTCCTGGAGTCTATTGAACCTCATTTATCAACAACATTACACTAGCATCATAAATCTGGTGCAAATATATTCCATGCAAGTTGAAACACTCGCAATTGCTATGATAAATTCCCCCCATAGTGTTTAACTTAGCACTTGTTTCAGAAATGAAACAGTTGTTTCCTGATTTGGAAGCATTTGATAATGAAGGTTCTGTTTACCCTTAACCTGCATATCCTAATCCTAATCAGAGCTAATAAAGATAAGGTGTGATATAGAAGGTTTTGTGTACAGTATTTGAGAAGTAGTCAGGGTAATTGGAAGGTACACAGAGCAGCCCAGAAGTTTAATCCCTGGGAGTCAAGAAGGCGGCAGAAGAAACAAACATTTTATGGCAACCATAGACATTAGATAGTCATCGCTCAGTCCTACATTTGACATTATCAGTTGATAACTAGGATGCCTATGGGTACTTTCAGAGATTGTTGCAAGAAATGTATAAAGTCAACAATTTCTGCAGATAGGGACATGTGATAGCAATACAAAACTCAGAGCAGCGCTAAGGTTCAGCTCTGATGCCATTGAACGGAGTGTGTTTTGCACTGAACACCAATGCAAAGTGGGTTTTGCATTGAACACCAATGCAAAGTGGGTTTTGCATTGAACACCAATGCAAAGTGGGTTTTTCACTGAACACCAATGCAAAGTGGGTTTTGCACTGAACACCAATGCAAAGTGGGTTTTGCACTGAGCACCAATGCAGCATGGATTTTGCATTCAATGCCAATGCAGAGTGGGTTTTGCACTGAACACCAATGCAGAGTGGGTTTTGCACTGAACACCAATGCAGAGTGGGTTTTGCACTGAACCTCAGTGCAGAGTGGGCTTTGCACTGAACACCAATGCAAAGTGGGTTTTGCACTGACACCAATGCAAAGTGGGTTTTGTACTGATACCAATGCAAAGTGGATTTTGCACTGACACCAATGCAAAGTGGGTTTTGCACTGACACCAATGCAAAGTGGGTTTTGGGTTGATCACAAATGAGAGTGGGTTTTGCACTGAACACCAAATGAGGAGTGGGTTTTGCACTGAACACCAAATGAGGAGCGGGTTTTGCACTGAACATCAGTGCATGAAATTTAAAGTAGTATTAAACTCTCAAACTTTTTTTCAATGATGAATTCAGATCAAACAAATATACATTGCCCAGCAAAGTATTTCTTTGAATTATTGCCCAAGCATTTACAGTCATTATGTTTCCAAACAGCTGACTCCTTCTCTCTCAGTTCATCTTCCCCTAATTTCCTGTTGAGTACAAGATCACAAGGGACAGAGCAGTGTGCAGCAGTCGTCCATGTACTAGCTCAGAGAAAGGAGCAGGGGAGCGGCTTGCCTTGGTGTGCCCGTGTGTTTATAGGGACACTCACAGCTTACTAGCAACGATGGCTCCATAGGAACTCCTTGGTGATGTCAGGAGCTGGAACTCTAAGAGTACCATCGGGCAGACATTATTCTGCCAGGGGGTACTCTGCAAGTGAGCAGATATAAATCTGCTGCAACTGTGGATCACATTGAAACCCTCACAGAAATTTGGGGTTCTGCCGAGTTGCGGTTGAGAAACCCTGGTCTAAATCAATGTATAAAATGCACAATATTTCCTTCATTTCTTTACATAAAAACAAACCCCAGTCCATCTTTCCACTCTGTGACTAGTATTGTTGACAATTGCACACTTGATGGCTTGCCAATGGCAATTTTCTGCTCAAGCCCCCCAAGTGCTACATTGTGGGAGGATGGTGGCATGTCTCGTGCTATTTCATATCCACAAGTACTGGGATTTTTACAGGGTGGATAGAGAATCGTTTTTTTTCCCCGACAGTCTTGCTTTAAGTTTACCTGTACTCTAAAACAAATAATATGAAGTACATTTGTTGCCAGTTATCCAGCACCATACCTTTACTGATCCAATTAGGGTACCAGAGTACTGCCACAGCCCCCTTTACTAAGGCCAACTTGTGTAGATGGCTTGAATTGGCACACCTCCCCTATCATCATGCAATGCTCATTCCCCCATGACCTAATACTAGACTAGAGTATTGAGGGTAGAGGGTCATACCTGTGCAAATAGTGACTTTCAAAAGATTGAACTATGGAGGCCAGTACTGGCATTCTGTTGCCAGCTATCCAGCAGTAGTGATGGCCCGAACAGGCCCGAGTTCGGTTCGAATTGGAACTTTAGAACATCCGAAAAGTTCAAACTCTAACTCAATGCAAGTCTTTGGGGGTAGAACTTTCAAAAACAATTGTCCCCTTTAAGAGGGCTTATATGCAATTTATTGGCCATAAAAAGTGTATGGGGATCTGGGTACTGCCCTGGGGGACAGGAATCAATCAAAAAAAAAAACGTTAAAAAAATACATTTTTTTACCACTTCCGGGCCGGCCGGCCCTGGCTAAATGCCGAAAGTGCCATTTTCCTGCCGATACAGCGGCACATCCTATTCTCTCCTCCCTATTGGGCGTTGCTGTGTGTCCCAGCGGGGAGGAGAGAAAGTGACAGCTGGCCAAGCGCTGCGGGAGGAGAGCGCTGTGAGCGGCCAGTGTCTCTCCTCCCACACCGCTCATCACTGTCCGGCAGAGCGGATCCCCAGGGTCGCCCCTGGAAAAACATCTTGTCCCAGTGCCAATGGGGACAAGGGCCTCTTTCCCACAAGCCCTGATGTGTGGGCAGGGGGCTTATTAACATCAGGGTACCCCTTTAATAAGGGGCACCAGATGTGACCCCCCTTGTCAATGAGTAAGGGGTACTTGTACCCCTACCCATTCACTAAAGGATTAAATAAAAGTTTTACAAAGGAGGCCACACATGTTTTTAATTTTATTTTTTTTAAACCCAAAAAATGGAACCACCGACGTAATCCAGCGCCAATCAAAACGTTCAGCGTTGTCCACGGCGACGACGACTCGACAAAATAAAACAATAAAAAATAAATAGAAATAATAATTAAAAGCGCAGTTCCGTCCGCTGCGACGAACACCTTCCGCAGAATGGCATTTTGACAGATGGCGGTAACATATAAACATTTGGGCCGAGCTAGCTCTGCCCAACTGTTTACAGTTGTAACAGGTGAGCCATGATTGGGCAGAGTCATCATGACCCTTGCACAATCATGGCTCTCACAGTTCTCTGTGCCCTGATTGGGCAAAGTCTTGCACCTGACCTATGGTCAGGTGCAAGGCTGTAGCCAATCAGGGCTCACAAGGCACAGTGCCTTGCGCGGGGTGCTCATCAGGGGAACAGCCCACTGAACACCCTAAAAGCTTGTGTGTTCGCCAAACACACGAACTGCTGATGTTCGAGTCCAACTCAACTCAGCAGCACCTTTGATTGACATTTTTTCTTACAGTAGAGGTTCACTTTAAGGAAATCAGCAAGAAAATACTGCAGCTACACTGGCATATTAAATGAATGACCGTGTAATGTAAAGTAATCTGTCCACACTGGAACATAATGGGGAAATCAAGAGTTGCCATAGTTTCCTAAGGGGCAGCTCAGCTATTTCCTCCGCTGTTTTCTGTGGCCGTATCCTGTTCGGACACAATGTTTAGAAAAACTTTTCACAGGCAATGGGCTTGAAGGCAAACAACAACTTAATATGCCCAATGCACAATCACCTTTCATTGGTTTGGCTGCTATAAAATGGTGAAAGGTGAAAATTCATCAGTAGTTATGGTTTACAGCACTGCGTACATAATTAATGCCCTTTGTACTGTCTTAAAATAAGCCATTTATTGCCATTTATTGTATAATTGTACAAAGGGTCATGTAGATGAAAGATAAGTGATAGTGTTTTAGGGGGAAAAAAAGGTAGTCATAGACATTAGACAAATATTATTATTATTATAGCAGAGCTACAACATTTTTCACTGAAGAAAATAAGGACATATAGGCATTTAAACAATGCTGTGTTATATTGTATAATAAAATATTTTACCAAGCTTTAGCACTGGTCTTGCTGCATGTTTGGCCATGTTAGTAGGTTTTTTTTATGGCATGTTAAAAACACATCAAAATGTGCACTCAACGTAGGTAAGTGCAGTAAATACTGCATTAAATACAGGCTCCTAAACATAGGGTTTTTATAACCCTAAATAGTTTAGTGGTTTAATGGTTAAACAAATCCTATGATGATTTTTTTCTACCCCACTTTCCATTATGAAACAGAAAAAAAAACATATAAACATATAAAAAATATTATAAAATAAAAAGGAACAAAAACACATATAAATGCAAGTATAAAACACACATAAGCACAGGCAGTTATGCGCATTAAACATGCACGTTACTGCATATGCATATGTGTGACATGGCCTGTAGTGTGAATCCAGCCTAAAGGGATAGGTGCAAGAGTTATTTGATTCTGATGTTTTAGATCGGGTCAGTTGACAACCAGATTATCTGTTGGTAGGGACAACCATGAGCAAATATCCCACCCAACGGATATGGGGCTAGATCAAAAAGTCAAATTTGCCATCCCATCAGGTGCACACACTACCTAAGAATGAGCAAGGAGCACATACATGTAAGTGATGCAGAGGATGACTTCCTTCCTATAACAAAATTCTATCCTTTCTATTTCTCCTTTCCTATATTTGGAAACCCACATCCGTGCATGCGGCCCTACTTGGCCCTGGTGATAGTAGGTCACAGAGGGGGGTTAGGAAAGTGTACCCTTTGGTACCTTATGGCTTCACTCTATCCTAAGGTAGCTGTCAGTTCAATAAATCTAGTATGACAAAAGGTTTAAGGAGAAAGGGGTTTAAGGGGAAATTACCTTTGTCTTACTTTGCCATAGAAATAATGACAAAAAGAATGGCTCTCTACACTCGGAGAACAAAGATATGACAAATTTGGCCTACAGTCCCATAAAGACATCTAACATTTTTGTCTGTTGACTGCCTGAGACAAACTATAGAATCAGACCAGGGACAATAAAATGAGTCACAGAGTGATTGCATACACTAACATCATAAAAATAAAACTTTCATTTTATATCCATTCATTTTACATCCAATCAGATATCAGTACCTTGTAGGTGTTGATTTTTTTCTGTAGGGACCCTGCCTTAGGCTGGAGTGTATGTATTCAAAATGTTGCGTTTGCAGCTAGTCTGTAGCCAGCCCGAGCTCTGATTGTTTTTGTTATCTAGGTTTGTTGGGTTTTCCCTAAACCTGGGAATTTGTTTTCTTCTGCCCGGAGTGTTCTCCAGTGGATAGAGTACATTGTTGTAGGTTATGAATAATTTTGCTCACCCTGGCCTATCACTAGGATGTTTATGTCAATGCTGTGAACTGGGGAAAAAGATACAAATTTTGAGAGACCTTCTAAAAGGGCCCCTACATTGCAGGCTTTGCCTGGAGAAGATATGTGTGTGTGAGGAATCCAGTCATTGCCTCCCAGGCCTGCTGCCTCAGGTGGGTGAGAAGAATTCAGAGGTCATTTGCTTCCCAGTCCTGTTGCTTGAGGAGGATACCGTTTCAAAGCCAAGGCGGCAAGGCCCAAGGGTTAGAAGTTGGCCAATTAGGGGTAGCACCTTCAGAAGAGATCTCCTCAGTCCATTGCACTTAAAAGTACCCTATTACAGACTGCCAATCTTGGCTTAAAGATTCCCTATTACAAACTGCTCGTGTTGGCTTAAAGGTTCCCTATTACAGACTGGCAGTCATGGCTTAAAGGTTCCAAATTACAAACTGCCAGTCTTGGATAAGGCTTCCCTATTACAGACTGCTAGTGTTGGCTTAAATGTTCCCTATTACAGACTGCTAGTGTTGGCTTAAATGTTCCCTATTACAGACTGCTAGTGTTGGCTTAAATGTTCCCTATTACAGACTGCTAGTTTTGGCTTAAATGTTCCCTATTACAGACTGCTAGTGTTGGCTTAAATGTTCCCTATTATAGACTGCTAGTGTTGGCTTAAAGGTTCCATATTACAGACTGCCAGTCTTGGATAAGGCTTCCCTATTACAGACTGCTAGTGTTGGCTTAAATGTTCCCTATTATAGACTGTTAGTGTTGGCTTAAATGTTCCATATTACAGAATGGCAATCTTGGATTAAGGCTTCCCTATTACAGACTGCTAGTGTTGGCTTAAATGTTCCCTATTACAGACTGCTAGTGTTGGCTTAAAGGTTCCATATCACAAACTGCCAGTCTTGGCTTAAATTTTCCCTATTACAGACTGTCAGTCCTGGCTTAAAGGTTTGGGAAATTACCTGTAGAAAGGCTGTAAGGGCCTGTAAAGTCTAGAAGCTTCTGAGGGGTTTATTGCTATGCCTCCATATATGATTATTAGTAAATGAGATCATGACAATTTAAACTACCTTAACAGTATGCCCTTTTATGGTGTTAAAGAATATGATCCATATAAAAATATGCTAGCCTTGAATAAATACCATATTGGGTCTCATGTAAATTGTCTAAAAGAAGAGCTGATTGTATGAGGTATACAATATAATTTTGAATGTTCTTACAGCAATATAAGAAACCAAAGGATGAGACTAATTAGTTGCTTCTTTGTGATTCCTGAAGCCTAGCATCACTGTATATCTGCTAACTGTAAATGTAAAATGTTGACCAAATAGAACAGTCTTCATTCAGTAATAATGGTGCTCATTTCTAGTGTGCAGTTTTCTTTTTTCTATACCACAGCGCTCTCTGGTGTCTATTCTTTACAATTACACAACCTAACTATTTTACATGGATGTCAGCCATGTCAGCCAGTGTATTTCCTTCAAGGTAGATTTCCTATATCAGTGTACAGTTCTTCTTGGTGAACTGTATCTAGGCTTTCCTATTTTTATTAGTGATAGAGCTTTTCACCTAGCCACTCTGTATTGCTGGACAGTTATTAAATGATAACTTGAATTGAGAAAAGAAAAGCTTTTTGAGCTCCTTAAATTAATCTATGCTTCTATGTTGGAGATATTTTAGCAGAAGTGTCAAGCTATCTCCGTAGGAATTCTGACTGGATGTGATCCTGGAACTCTGTAATGTTTGACTTGCTTGTAAGACAGATACCTCAACTGATAAAGGTGCCCATACACCTTACAATTATCTGCAGATTTTCTGTGGTCAGATGGAAAAAGTGGAACAGATTGGCCCAGGTGGAGATTACTCCAGTCACACAGTTAGGTATAGATGGGGGAATCTGTTGCACCTTTTCCATCTGACCACAGAAAATCTGCAGATAATTGTAAGGTGTATGGCCAGCTTAACATTGGTTTTAGCCAGCACTCTAGTCTCTGAAAAACTCTACATGCGTTAACCATTAGCCTTTTTAAACCCTAGAAAACATGTATTATTTTGACTCCCAGCTTACAGATACCCCCAGACTGTAGGGAATTATATTCTACTTGTTACGGTAGACCTTTACCCCCTTTTGACTAAAATTCACATCAGCGTGCAGTACATAAAAACAAAAACATAAAACATTAGACAACCACTTTTGACACACAAATAAATAGAATTTACATTAACCTTCATCATCATTCTATACCCCCCAACCTCGATGCTCTCCCTTTTTGACTGCGAACATCTCATGGTCCTCAGTCCGTCAAACCTTTGAGCTATCTTTGGCCACAAGTACTCGTGAAAATGGCCCGATACCCAAAACTGATACCAGAGCATTACATTTTTAAATTGAAAGCGGCTGCCATAAGGTCCTGTGCTTGCTGGGGATCTCGCGGCAGCCTTCTGGGGAACCACGCGGCACCCGTTTACAGCAACAGCCCACACATCTCCCCCTCCTGAGACCCTCCACCCGAGATTTCAGGATGGCACCCTAGAGCAGAGCGGCAGCACAGAGTATGTAGAAAATTCATGTACCATTATTCTGCATTGCTGTATAATGTATTGCTGGGATTTGTAGTCCCTCTACAGCTTGGAGTCAGTGGCAGAACTATCAGGATCGCAGCAAGTGCAGCCCGGAATGCTAGCTCCGCCCAATCATTTTCTAATTTAAAAAAACCCTGTTTAAACTGTTTTATTATTCTGCTCTGTACCACGGAGGTACCGAGCACAATAGCTGAGCCGATTGCCGCTGGGCGACATTCGGCTATTCACTTACTGCAGTTCGGCCCCCATGAGAATAGGCCGAACAGTAGCGAGTAGCCTGCCGGAGGTTCGGCTCAGCCGATCCAGAGTCGAACTCCTTCTGCACTTCGGGTCGGCCGAACATGCTGTGCATGTTCGGCCGACCCAAACCCAGCCGAAGCAAGCCGTTGTATGGCTGATTTCAGCCGATATATACGGCAGAAATCAGCTGTACAAGCCTGAAGTGAATAGCCGAACAGCATTCGGCTCACTTCACTTCAGATCGGTTATTCACATGGCTGCCTTCAGCAGCTTTGTGAATAACCCTCTTAGATGCAAATACTGTGTGCATTGTGAAAACAAAGTGGTGAACTTTTTTAGGTTTGGATAGAGTGGAGAGTACTAAAGGTTTGTATAAGGTCTGAAATAAACACTAGAAAATATGTAAAAGAGCACCTTTTATTCATATTTACAAAAAAAGAAATACAAAAATACAAAATCATTTTGGTAACAGCTTTTCCCCCCAAGTTTGAGGTTGAGAAGTTTTACAAACTTGTATCCTGTCGGCACAAATGACAAGACTACCAAAACTAGTTCTGTGTATTGTTGCAAGGCACAGGTTCAGAATGCCCCTGCTTTACTGCTTCAGTGAAAACCTTTCCACCTGGTACTAGATTATTCCCATTTTACTAGAAATGGGAAACAAAAGTATTACATATTTAATTCTACAGCAACAGGGAAGTAAATAAGCAGAGCATGACGATGACAATGTTATAGAATGAAAGATATCCGCCACATACATGACACAGGAAATGGCAAACCTCCAAACATTTCAAATCTGATAAAATAAGTGTGAAACACATATCATTTTTTATTCATCCACATCATCATCATCATCATCATCATCATCATCATCATCATCACACATTTGATACAATTACTCATTAATACAGCTATGCACACTTACAAAGTCTGCAAAAAACTGATATGTAATAAAAATGAGTGGATGCAATTAGAAATGTAAAGGCCAAGCCTGAGTCAGTATTAGATTTTCACAATGCAGATCTGTCATACAGCAAATGTAAACCGCATGAAAGAAGAAAGCGTTAAGATGCTTATTTATGATATATGAAAAAGTGACAATTTTTTTTTTACACATCCAAAGGTGGTGGTGTTTGAAGACATAATGGAATTTACTAAAGGGCAAATGGGCTGTTTACTTTGCAAGATAATTTTTACTTAGGCCCCTTTCACATAAAGCCAGATGTTAGTCTATGGGCAGCAGGATCTAAATGGATGTGCATCCAGTTACCCCCGACTACAACCAGGTCTGGAAAAACAAACAGATCAGAGTTCCCTTTTGACAGACCTGACCAAGCCGGACCAAAGGTAATCTGATGTAAACGGACACAATCTCGTTTACATCCGAGTCCCCATAGACCAACATGGGTCCGGTAATTTCCGCTTTTTCCTCCATCCCAAACAGTATTTTTGCTTGCACATGATTGGATAATGAAAGTCATTTGAGCTTTGCCTCATTCACTAAGCTAAGTAAAAATACCTTTGCAAAGTGAACAACCTATTTGTCTTTAGTACATCAAGTTAAAGAGTAAGACCACCCAAAACTAAAAGGTGGCCATACATTATTAGATTGTCGTTCACAAATTGTACAAGAACGATCTTTCAAACGTAGATCGAACAGTTGATGGTACAGCACCGAATTTTGCTTTTGCTAATATGAAAAATTTTTGTATGGTCAGGATTTATTTTTTATCTGACTGAACGAAATCTGATGGAGTGAGGTTTTTGTTTAGCCAAAATCTCCTCATAAGCACAGCACATGGGCAAAACGAAAGCTGCCTAGGTCAAACAAATAGTTTCTCTGCATAGGTCAAACTAATATTTCTGTAGTTTGGCAAAAATTGGTTGGTTAGTATGGCTAACGAACGATTTCCAAAATCGACATTTGACTATGCTTGATGGGGAATTCTAGGTATAATCGAACAAGCCTTCGTGGCAGAAACAAAACTGAATGAAAATCTAAATGTATGGCCACCTTAAGATCTAAGCTTTGGGTGAATGCTTGGGGGCTGAAGTACCTGCTGACTTTTTACAACTCTCAAGGACTCCACTGTGAGATTTTCCAGTAGATCCCCATCTTAAAAACCATTTCCTTGCCCGTCCTGGGGTGTACAATATCTTTCGTGAGTGCCGCTGTTGCAGCACTGTGATCTATTTTGTACAGACTATTCTGAATAGGGTGATGGCAGGTGGTGCTGTTAGTATACATAGTATTTTAGGAAATGGCTTTTTACGTACCACACACAATCATGCTAATTGAGTAAATGATTTGAGGATGTTCACAACATAAATCAAGGGAATATTCACTTCAATTATCCAATTAATGGCAAAGAAAATTCTTCTACTTATTTTTTCTGCACATGATTGGAAAATTGAAATGAATATGCACACACATTTTTTGTACGAACATCCTCAAATTCTTTAGAAAGTCAGCCTGAATGTTCCCTTCACATACACCTATAGCTGCCATGGTGGCCACTATGGTAATAGCCTTGGGCATGACATAGTAACGACACACCTTCATTTCTTTAATATTTATTTTGATTAAGAAATTCCTATTGTATCACTGACTTGACTTGGGCATGTAACAGAACAGTCTAACAAATAGAGCGATGTAAAAAAAATTTGAATTGAGCCAAGCCACTTTTCATTTGCTTAACATTTTCATTTTAGTTGTGGTGAAGGCTTAATACCTCGACAGCACTCGACAAACACTACCACAATGAAGGTCTCTCGGGTGGTGACAAAGAAAAGGTGCGCTTTCACCTGTAGTAACACTGGTACCAAGAGAGTACATAGAGATCTATGATTAAGCCTCGGTAGGTGAAACGTGTGATAGGCTCAGGGGAGCGTTTGGATGGTGTATCGGTTATTTGCACAGTAATAAAGTGTGGATTCAAGTTAGAAGATCTATGGAGTGTGGCTTCTGTTTGTACCAGTAAGGCTAAGTACCTGTCAGATTTTTATTGCGGTCTGTGTCTCTATTAGGGGGATTCACTGTCTATATTTTTCCAGGTGACCACGATCACTGGGAAAGAAAAGGAGGTGGAAACCAGAATTTTGAGTTGCCACCAGAACAGAAATAGAGAGAAAATCTTCCAATGGGGACACTTTTTCTGGTAACTGTCTCAGGGTTTCCCTCACATTGGATACATTTCCTCTTAATTCTTGTTGTCTTTACAAGACAGGAAGTAAGGGGAAATATCCCCTGATGGGACACAGATGAAAAAAAAAAACCTGCTAGGGGTTTTCATCTTTCCCTACACTACCCAAAAAGAAAAAAATATATATATTTTGCCTTTAAATCTACTTTAAATACATTTATGAAGACTTGTCTGATCTTCAGAGAATTGTATGTTTTATTCATCATGACTCTCTGGTTCCTAAATCATGTAATCCTCTGCACATCACACAGATCTGCATTGAAATTTCATCTGCGGATGAAACTTTGCAGAATCAGTCAATGAATCGCAAATCGATCTCTCTGATGTACAGAGAATCATATAATTTAGAAGTCCAGACAGTTGTGGCCAATTCATACATCATTCTCTGCAGACTGGACAAGTCTGTCTCAATATAGGTGAATTGAAAATGTTTGTAGTTTGCCAAATCATGGTTAAAGTGGGAGGAATGTTTGTTTTAAATGTTGATTGGTAGGCTTTTAATGAAAGAAGAGACTGTGCAAGTCTGCCATACAGGCTTTTTTTTTTTAACCATTTGGAATGATTTTTTATTACTGTTTGCTGAGCGAGGCATATGCAGCTCAGAGCCGAGATGCCGAGCGCATGCGCAGAAGTTGCTTCATGCCGGCCAGCCAATCATGAGGCCGAAGATGCTAAACCCGGAAGAGGATCATCCCTGCTGCTGGAGGGGATCGGTCTACTATAATGTGCTAATACGCTCTGCATACTAGCACATTATGACTTAAAGCTCCTGTTTTTGTTTTGTTTTTTAAATGACTTTACTACCACTTTCAATTAATTTGCTTGTCCCTAGTGTCCCACTGCAGCCGCAGTGAGTTATATGATGAGCAGGCTTGACAGTTGGCCCTGCAAATTTTTTATATATTTTTTAAAGTAATGACAGAAGGGTACTGACAGTAAACTGCTGAATTCAGGAAAATAGGAAAGATTCAGGCTGGCACAAACCAATGGGATTGGTATGCACTCTGCCAATGCTAGGAACCATGGGGCTGCCCACTCTACCAGGGAGTCACTGGAATCTTGACAACATGCAACAAAACACAGAGCAGTTATTGATATGCCTGGTTTCCTTTAGGAATAGTGAGTAGAACCTTTTTACTATTATTATTTAATCATTTGGTCAATAAACATACTGCACTAGTGGTGCCTGCTTTGCGTTTTGCTGCATGTAGTAAACTGCTGAATACAAACAAGGGAGATGTGTCTTCTGGGTTCCTTAAAGTCCTTAACAGCCCAACGGACAATCTAACACCACTCAACATCTGGTCTGGTGACTTGGCACTTGCCAGTAAAAATACATTTGAATAAAATATTTACACAATGCGTACATATCATGGAAAGTACTTTGTAGATGTAACAATAACTATAGTTACCTAGTTTACAGGTTACTATGATTTGTCCCACTGCTGGCAAGTACAAATATGAATGATCTGTGGACTTTATCAGAACATTGTCACTGACTCTTACCAATATAAGGCAAATAAAATAAAATACAAAAATAACTATTGACTTGATGGACGTAGACCAAAAAAAAAAACATTTTTACACAACATTAGAATCTCTTGTACAATATATAAAATAAAAAATAGCAAACATGCACATAAAATACCACTTGAAAGCAGCACCAAATGCTTTATGCTCTGTACAGTATATGAAGAACGAGGGTGTGCTGAACTGGAAGCTTCATATATACAGTTCTATTCAGGTAATATTTCCATAGGAAAAATACAGTACTATTTCAGTTAAATAGAACAATAAAAACTGAAAATAAAGCTACAGTTTATTAGAAAACGTTAAGAAAAATTGGTCAGTATTTGACATTGTAACTGTTTAACCTATATCCAGCTACTGTAATTACTGACAGGATCTTAAAGTGCAACTGAAGCCCAAAACTTTTTTGTTTGTTTTGGCTAGAGTGGGGAGGGATTCGAACCAGTCATGTTTTTATTGCTGTCTGTATCCCTGTTAGGGAGATTCACCCACACTATTTGTCCTGGTGACTGTTATCCAGAAAGTGAAGGGAAATCTCCCCAATGGGACAGAGAGGGAATACAATAGATTACAGGGGTTATAACCCTCCCTTACTCTATCCAAAACTAATAAAAAGCTTTTGGGCTTCAGTTCTGCTTTAAGTGAATTCGTTGGCTGTGGCCAACCACCGGTTATTCACAAAAGAGCAGATACCAGAATACGTACCAGAAAAAATATAATAGGTCTGTTCCTGTGGCATGTTGTTCCATGAAGACTTTATCTGGTATGTGGTGTTACTTTGGGTAATTTTTATTGTTACCTACAGACAACAGCATGCTCAACCTATGTCTGAACAGACACTCATGTAATGAGTGCTTGCTGCAACTGAGGATCCTTGTACATGTGTCTTTTGCAAATCTGCATGGTGACCGATACAAAAATCCATCAGTATAATGAGTGTAAAAACCAGCTTTACTGTCAGGGTGCTTTCATTGTGTAGGGAAATGTGACTAGCACTTTCCCTGTAAATTCAGATCCCTAAATCATTCTGACAGTTTATGTGTAATTTATTTACAGAGAATATCAGTAATTTAGATAAAATAAAAGTCTAGTAATAAAGACAGATTTTTGAGAAATTCTATTAAAACCTGGACCACAACAGAGGTACGGATCTGGGTGCCACCGTTTTAGGGGTATTAATGAAGCAGTGAATGTGACATTCACCACTCACTCACTGCAGGTGACCTTTTCTTGTGCAGGTGTTTGAAATGACAGTGATTAATTCACCTTCAGTGAATGGTTTATAAATTAAAAGAAATGATATATTTCTTGACCATCAAAATATTAAGCCATACAGTGAAAAAGACCCCCAATCCTGCAGTTTTCCACATAATGTAATTGTTCTGTTTGTTGTACCGTAGGTATGTAAATTTGTACAATACAGAATATTTAAAATATTATGCAGTATGGTCTGAAGACAAGTAAAAGTTCCAACAGTATTGTTGATGTCATGTCTAAATGAGTTCTGAAATGCATATGACTAAACACAAATTCAAAGATCAGGTCCTGATTAGGTTGATCATTTCACACATGACGCAAGTTTAAAATTAAAAACATGAAATCCAGCTTCAATGGTCAGATATGTAAGGCACACTGCTAAAGATTTATATAAGTACTGTGTGTTAGCTTTCTAAATAGTACCTATAGACAGCTGATCAGACACAAAACTTAACTTAGCCCAGGTGTAGACTCCTTTTTCTGTACGCCATCTTCACAGAGATCACCAATTAGTTGCCAGTTACACAATGCATAGCCAGCAGAATACCTTCCATCAAATTAGGCAAAGGAAAACCTAATGTGGGAACTCTGCATTGCATAGTTGCATCATTGTGAACAAACGTTAAATTAAGCTGCTTTTGTGTCAGTTTCCATCCATCTGATGGTGTCATTTTTAGAGACAATTCCAATTAAATTACATCCTCCTCCACATATATGCATTCACCCAGATTCCAGACCTCTGTATAGGTCTCCATTTTAGGAACCTTTCTTAATACATAGAGGGTCCAGAAGACTTGGATTGCGTCTGTTAATTGCATTCTAAATTAACTTAAAAAGTTCTTCAAGTGCCTGCTGTAGGGCTAGAAATCTGAATCTGTGTCCATGAGTTCAGCATCCATAAGGTTTGCTCTGGAATGCATGGGGGGAATCTCTGCTCTTCTAGTTTGAGTCCTGTCATTGCAGGGACCGTGTCTTGTGGCATATGACGGGAGATTCCCATTTGAGTACTGGAATATGCCATCACGCCTTGGATGAGGGATAAATTGAACTCCACTCTGTTGAGCTATAGGAAGCTCATCAGTGGAGTAAGGGTGAGAAATACAATTGGTATGAGTGTATTTTTTGTATCCAAGGTGGTCATCCATATTATCCATGTGGTATAATCCTCCAGTAATAGGAGGCCATCTCCTATATTCTCTGTAGGATCCTGGAAGGGCCTGTTCAAATTCCTGGGGTTCCACTGCCCTGGTCACAAGGTTGGGCTTAACAGGAAGCTTTGGGAGACGAGGTACTGCTGTTGAAGCCCTTGCATTATAGTTTTCAATGCCTTTTCTTTCATCCACTAATCTGATCTCTTTCTTCCTTCTCCTTTTCTTCTTCTTAGTTTTCTTCTCCAGTCCATAATGATTATCTGCCTCTACCAGCCATACATTTTCTCTCTCTTCAGGAGGCACTGCAGGAAAAAGATACATAAAAACCACACATAACATACCAACAAAAATGAATAGCAATGTACCTCTGCACAATAATAACAGTGATGGTGGTCTAACAACTAGATACTAACACATAAGGTTAAATTCACACAGGGCAATTCCCAAAGACTGGTGCTAAGTTTCAACAAGAATTGTTTCTTATATCTATGACAAGCGGAGCAAATAAAGGATGATCAGAAAAATTCACAATCGCATTCATTCCAGAAATTTGGAGTTATTCAGCTACATTTTATCTATCCACCTAATTATTACTTGTTTTGTTGTTGTTGTTTTCTTGCACCACACAAACCAAATGTACGAAGTTCTTATTAGCACCTGTTATTATCATTCACAATTAGCATCTGTTCTTTTTATCAGTGACAGCTGAAAGTCAGATTCACAAAGCTGTTAAGACACTTTCCTTATTTGGAAACTGGAGTCTGATAACATAGAGTTAGCTTAAAGGAGTTTATAGGTCACAGCATATACTATCCTGTTATAACATGATTGTAATAGGAATACATATTAGAGTTGTTTTTGATAATGCAATCAAAGCTTACTTGAAAAAAATCCCTTTTATGTAGTGAGTGTTGCTTTCCGTCTGCCCATCACTTTCATCAACTTCCTGGATCCCCAGTGTGCTTTGTATCTCTTTATTTGCTATCCTAATTTCTGAAGACACCATATCCCATCATGCATTGCTTCCAGCAAGCAATGATGAGGGTTCATTGTGGGAAGTTCAGGAGTTGAGTTGTAGTTCATACGGCAGGCTTAGTTAGGGTGGTGACACCAGGAGGTGCATACTCACAGGGCTGAGTGAAATTGTGTCAGTGCATTGAGGAAGTAGATCCTATAGATATCTTCAATAAGTAAGTTTATAAAGTTTTAGATTGATATGGTTATTAGGAGTGGGATAGAACTTATGGAAAATTAATGGAAAATTAATATAAAATTAATATACAAACACATATTTAGTTTTTGACCATAGATGCCCTTAAATATAGTCATAAAGTGAGAGTGGAACATTTGAAAGATAACAATGTACAGGTTGGCTTTTATTAATGCTTCATTTATATGAAATTTGTTTCCAACACATATTATGAAAACAAGTTTATTAATATTCTCCTTTTTATGAATTGTTTTTTATGATCAATAATTAAATATCTCCTGACAATAGAAATGATAAACCTTTTATGGAAAAAGATTATTTTACTAGTAGAGATTTTAATTTTATCATTGACTAGTTGCAGCAGTTCTTTCAGTTTCAGACGGATTCTCATGGATGTGAATCTGTGGCTATTTACTTCACTTGTCAAAAATATAACAAACGTTCTTGTTAAAACTTAGCATCAGTCTTTGTGAATTCCCTTGAACATGTAGACCAGGGCTCAACATTTCAAGTCCTGAACTACTAGCCAGGCCTAAAAGTTACTCGCCAACAGTTGCCCCACCTAACCCCTACTCTGCCCCGGACTTAACTCCGCCAGGTCAGTAATGTGACGCACAGCGCAGAGGTCAGGGTGACGCACAGAGCAGAGGTCAGCGTAACGCACAGCGCAGAGGTCAAAGTGACGCACAGCGCAGAAGTCAGAGTGACGCACAGCGCAGAGGTCAGAGTGACGCACTGTGCAGGCTCAGAGTGACGCACAGTGCAGAGGTCAGAGTGACGGACACCGCGCAGAGATCAGAGTGACGGACACCGCGCAGAGGTCAGAGTGACGCACGCCACGCAGAGGTCAGTGATGCACAGCATGGAGGTCAGTGTGACGCACAGTGCAGGGTCAGTGTGACGCACAGTGTAAGGAAGAAAGAAAAGGGACTTACAGTGCACTTAGCTGGTATTCAGGTGCCTCTTCTCTCTCCTGGTGGTGGTGGGGGGGCGGTGCAGAGATCGTCCATGTATACTCTTTTCCCCCTGCTGCATAACTTTCTGGCTGGCCGGTCTCACTGTCTCTGCAATCTTCCTCCCAGCCTGGCAGCTGAGGTGGGCGGAGGAAGCTGCAGAAGACAGCGGATGTCATCGAGGAGCGCCGCCGGCGGGACCAGAGATGGGACACTACCGCCACGGCGATCGTTCGCTTGTGTCCTCTCTTCTCCTTGTCGGCCGCTCTGTAGCTGCAGCGGCAGATGAGAAGAGAGAACAGAAGTAAGCAATCGCCGCGGCGGTAGTGTCCCATCTCTGGTCCCGCCGGCGGCGCTCCTCGATGAGTTTCCACTCGCCCCAACGCAATTTTCACTCGCCAACTGCAAGGGGGCGAGTGGAAATTTTGAGGCCTGATGTAGACTATAGTAACCCTCAGTAACTAATTAGATTACTGTTTGTCCAAGATAGATAAGTTAAAGATTAATGACTTCCTAACTCCATGTCCATGGAGTTATGTTTTTCTGCACAGCACTGCACATTTATGGTGTGAACAAGGCACACAGAAAACAATTATTTTCTATGTACCTGTTCAAGCCATACAAAACGCAACTCAACGGGCACTGTCTGAACAAGCCCTAAAGGTGCCCATACAACTTACAACCATCGCAAGACTTTTCTCTTGCGATGGTTATAAGCTAATTAAAAGCTCGTACGATCTGCCCATCATGGACAGGCAGAGGGGCGGGCTTGCGATGACTGCAATGAGGGGCGGGCTTCCAATGACTGCAAACGGGCAGTGTTCGCGTGCGCACACCAGCCCGTTCGGCAGTTGTCGAACAAGCAGGCCACTAACCCACCGAGAATCGTACGATTCTCGGCGGGGTTTCAAGCCTGCTTGTTCGACGGAAGACGTGCGACCGTACAGTAGAAACGGTCGCACGTCTTCCATACACTTTGCGATTATCGTACGATTGCGGGATTTCCCGCGATTCTCGTACGATAATCGTACAGTGTATGGGCACCTTAAGTCTGATAAGGGGCTATGGGTTACTGTATTTTTAATGGATGCACCAAAATTATAATTCGTAGCCAAAACCAAAATTTTAAAATTTCACCAGCCGATACTGAAACGGAAAATGCTTGACTAGCCTCTGCCAACTGCAGTTACGCCGGCAGTGGCAGAGCCTGTTAGAGAACTAAATTCATGGTCAGCAGGCAGTGGGCGGGTGCAATAGTCAGCCTTCTATTGGCTATTGCTCCCGCCCACTGCCTGCTGTTTACATCTGTTTGAACACAGCAGCTGGGCAGGAAGGAGGTGGCTGCAGAGCAGTGAAAGCTCCTGCTGTGGGCAGGCAGGGAAGGCACCGTATTAAAGGCACTATTTTTTTTGTATTGGCATTTTGCTGACAGTACCATTTTCGGCCAAAACGTTTCAGTCGCCATTAATTCAGTGAATCCCTAGCATTTGTACATTTGACCAATAGTATCAGCTGTAATCATAACAAAGAAGCATAAAATAAGCATAAAATACTTAATGATAATCCCTGTGTATACAAAATAGTATCATTTAACAGACCTACTGTTTACCTTTAAAAGACAAACCATTGTGCTTACCTGGAGTTGCCACGGGAGTCACAGAAACATCTTGAGGTAAAATGGCTCCTCTCCTGGCAACCATCTTTGTGACATGCTGTGCCCATGCCGACGACATGTCAGCTGATGGCTCATTAATATCAAAGTTAAGACCCGCTGAGGAATAAAGGAAATGGACATAGTAACTTCGCCCATAGACATTATTAACATTATTTAAATTTTTTTTAGGAAGAATTGAAAAATGTCCAAAGACTGCTGAAAAATATATCTTGCACACCCCACCTCATTTTTTTACTTATGTGCAATAGATGATAAGACATATTATTATTACTAATATTTCTACTATTTCAAGAGCATACACTCTGAAATATATACATAAAGTACATTAAATTTATTTTAGGATTATCTTGCCAACATATCCTGGCAGAACGATGACAATTTATATTTTACATACAGTTCTGAAGAAAATGTTTAAATAGTCTGTCTTTATTTATTATTAGGAATCAGATTAAAGCTGAATTCCAGACAATTGGTAAAATACATGTTGAAAAACATATATGGGAACTGTGTTAGCTGCCAAAGTTTTTATAATTGTGTTCAGCCAATCTTTTAATCCAGGCACCCCGGCCACTTAACATAGTCAGCTCCTTCAGCTCCACGGCAGCAGCACAATTGGTTTATTAACACTCCTGCAGCCTGCTTAATGGACATTGATGCAGAAGCAGTACACTGATGAGCTCCTCCCTCTGTTCCATCTGTTCCCTCCTCCTTTTAGCATGCAACTGATCCACATTTTCTGCACCCACAGTCTAGGTGTTGCAGCACAGCATTATGGGAGGGTAATATCAAGAAAAAGAAAACAAATACTTACACAAATAGCATTTAAGTATACCTTTTAAGGGTCCTTTATAAAAGGGTTAGATAGCTGAGTGGGGTTTTTTTGGTGAGCTTTTGTTCTTTTCCGCCCTTCAATGTTTTTCCAATATGCCAGTCAATTTTTCTAGTTAATTTGGTAGAACAGGGGAATGCCATGCGGTGACCAAAAGTTGAGGACTTATTATATTGTTCCTATGCATGCTTTTCTTAAACACTGGCCACAGTAAAACGTATTTATACATACCAACTGGTCCTTCGTGGGACACTGTATGAAGACTGAAGGACAGTTCCCTTTCAGGGTTATTAAGCAACTCCTTCCTCTTCGAAAATGCCTTTGCAATCATTTTACTTTTCTTGATTCTCTTTGGTTCATCATCACTGCGACCTAAAATTCTGTTATAAAATAAAATACTGATGAAATCACAGTGTAGTAATATGCAAAAAAAAGCCAATATAATCAATGAGAGGAGAACTTCTGCCAACACACAGTAATAGACCTGTTAATAAAAGAGCTACTTCCGCCTGTCTGCTTTTTTGTTTTTGGATACATCATTTGGTGGAAATTGGACAAATCATACTGCTTTCAGCTGCGTTTACTGATCCTGGACAACAAAGCATCTATTAGATTCAGGATAGAATCAGCATAGATCCATCCAACACTAGATCATTCCCTTATCCAATTCCCATGATTAGAGGAAATTACTCTCAGCTAACGTGCAGTGAACAGGTAAGTAGGACTAAAATATGGGTAGTCCTCATACATACATATATGCAGAGGAGGTATACTATATGGGCAAAGGTTTGTGGACACCTGACTATTACAAGTATTAAATGTTGACAGCCCTTAAAATTATGAGTTTAGGCATTTCAAGTAAAGAGGAATGTTAATGTTACAGCCTACAAAGGCATTTTAGACAATTGTGCATGTCCAAACTTTGAGCAACAGTTTAGGGAAGGTACTTTTCTGTTCCAGCAAGAGTGTACCCCTGTGCACAAAGGCTGGTCCATGAAGACACAGAGACGTTTTGTGTGGAAGAACTCAAGTGGCCTGCACAGAGCCCTGAGCTCAACCCTACTGAACACCTATGGAATTAATTGGACACACTTGAAAATCTTGTGGAAAGCCTTCCCAGACAGCCACAAAAGGGAAAGGGGGCAACTCCATATAAATACACATGATTAGAGAATGGAAAGTTTAACAAGCTCATATAGATGTCATTATCAAGTATCCACAACCATTTAGCGATGTAGTGTATAAATACAGTGTACTGATGTGTATATAAAGAGACCCTGTTGTCAGACTATTCATTTCAACAACAAGCTTCACATAAAATTATATGTACAATTAACACAGTTTTAAAAAAGTGCAAAAATACAAAAAAAAATCTGATTAAAAAAAATAAATTAACACAGTTTTAAAAAAGTGCAAAAATACAAAAAAAATCTGATAAAAAAAAAAAAAATTAACACAGTTTATGCATGTTATTTAGCTGTAGAAACCTCAGTTTGGAAAACACCCAAAACCCTTTAGATGTGAGGTCAACAGCCCCAGTAAACTAAAGAGCTGTCAATCAAGTGACATGCTATATTAATCCTCTTCACTCCTACTCTAGCAGCTAAATAAAAAGGTTAGATAGGGAGGGGAGGGGTGGAGGAGCTGGACCAGCACAGATGTGAAGTGTAATTAGACACTCCCAGCAGATGAGTGGGCTATGACGTGGGTACTGATGTACTGTACGTATATAAATGTCCAGTACTGACTGGCTTTCACAAGCAAGTAATTAAGTAATTAGGTGGCTGTAGAGCTGCCGGATCACTTGTCTGCAGCTTCAGAGTGTGTGCTTCATTCGCTTCTATGGGATCCATAGGTGACATTAGAGGTCTAAAAGAGCCCTGGTGTCTCTATAAAGAGGACCTGTAACTTTCTCTGTGCTATCACAGAGGGGCTTCTTCGCCCCCTCTGTGATAGCAGTATTGTGTGTATATATACACACACACATATATATATATATATATATATATATCCATTCTCTCTCTCTCTCTCTCTGTGTCTCTCTCTCAGTGAGAGTAATAATTCTAGGACCATCACTCGCCGTTAACTCTAAGTTCCTGAACGGTGAGGCTTTTAAAGCATCGCCTATGGACAGTTTTGGGTACAGTAGATTTTTGCCATTTCACAGGAATGCACAATTTTAAGGTTTGAATTATTTGGTATCTATTTACCCGATGCAACCCCATTTTTTATATTTTACAAAACAAATTGGGTATTATATTGTGTGAACTGCGGTTTTCCATCTGATTATTTACTGTGAGACAACAAATACTGTTCATAATCAAAGCCACATTGATAAACAAGACCAATGCTGCTGTAAGGATTTCTATTTTTGACTTTATATGACGATTGCTCTTGGCTTACCTGCACCAGGCTCTCTTCCAGATGATAATGGTTGCTTTGGTCCACACCCATGTGCTCATGGCTATGCCAGTGCCAAACATGGCAAAGAGGTTAATCTTTTCTACCAGAAGACTGGGCCTGTTCTTTATTTCACACTCAGGAATGGGCTTATTTGTTTGAGCAGCAATAGTCACGTTGGCCTCGCACCTTAATGACAGTAAAAGTGAAAAGTACATAAATTTAGAACCTAGAAGGTAAAGACCCCCCAAAACGGATAGTTTAATCACATGCCAGTTCTTCTATCTCTCTGGAATTCCAGTGGTGTGATTTCCAAAGATAGTATAATGCCCTATACTAGGGCGAAACGCATCAGCAGAGAAGTTTGTGTCCAGTAGGATGCTGTTGCTCTCTGACCAATAAAGTTGTATTTAAGTTAGTAAGCAGTGGTGGTGCGGCTTGTACTTTTTTGTTCTTGCGCAATCTTTCCACCTGACTTCCTAGTTTTGCCCAACTCCTGTATTCATTGCAAAGCTTAACAATGGTGTTACACTTCCCAGATGGATTCTTCAAATATATAGTACATACACCACCCTACCCACAGCCAACATTTAAACTTGTAAAAGAAACCTGACCTGGTGAGTTTGTACCAACAACACTATTCAATGCCTTCTTTTACTGCTGTATGCATCTATGCTAAATTACGATGTTAGTGACTGTTAGAATGTTACAAGAGACTGACACGGAAGCACATAACAAGCCTATTGTACATAAGTATGCAGAAACCAAGCCCTGATCCCGAGCCCAGCTTGAAGTAATACTGTACTCAACCAGCCATCAGACCAATTTTCCCTATCCAGCCTAAAATGTGTTTAACCCGTGGCTACCTAACCCTCTGCAAGACTCTATATTATGTACCGAAAGATAGAACGTGATGGTTAGTGGTTAGGTTAAGGGTTAAGGTTTTAGGGTTTTTAGCATTGGATTAAGTTTACAGGTAAGGGCTAGGTGTTGAGGTTATGAATTACCTCTAAGGATAAAGTTAAAGTGAACTCATATGCAAGAAGTGAAGATTTGCTACCATCTCACAGGGAATATATAGAAATGTTAATTTTGTCTAAGCAATACCCTACAATTTTTCCTTTTGCTTGAATTCCTCCTGAAAATAGCAGTATACTTCCTGACAATTGACTGTGCCTAAGGGCTCCTGTCCTGTAGTCCATTAGATGTATATCTTCAATGTGAGGTCATCTAAGGCACTGCTGCCTCTAGGTTTTGGAATGAAAATTGGTTATGTCTCTACTCTACTTCTTGATCATTACCCACCAATCCTTAAAAGGGATTTCCTCTTATAAGAGGAAACATGGCCCTTTTCTTTAACCATGATGGTTGCCTCCATTTAGAGAGAGAGAGTGGACATCGTTATCCACTGTAGAGGTCTTCTTCAAATGTTGTTAAATTTCAGGCATTCAGGGTTTAGTATTAGTAGTAGGTGGGAGGTTAATTTTTGGAGCTTATTCTAGATTTAGCACCAGGAAGCACGAGGGAGGCTGAGTTAAAGAGTTAGGGTTAGCTTAAGGATTAGGAGAATGTTAGAGGTCAGGGCATGTAGGAGGGTGGGTTTTATTTTCACTTTTTGGTGCTATAAACCTAGTATTAAATACTACCAACCAGGGGTTCTCAGTGCTAAAACCTAGTAAAAAAAAAAATAGTAAAAGGTCCACTATGTTGCTGCTGAAGTGTTTTCATGCACTTTAGTAGTTATATTTTATGATGGATACAACAAGGATTGGCCTAAAAACGAGTGTCCATTTTAATGAAACTGACCTAAATAATAATTGTATGTCATAATAATAACCACCAGAATTGTAACTTTGCCTCATTTATACACTCTCTCTAAAACATTTCAGTCCTCATCAACTTGCAATCACTTTTGCTCCTTCTGAATATTTTAAAAGAAAAATATAACTGTTTAATTTATGTCAGCCACATAATCCTTTTTCAGCTTGGCCATTATGTCCCCTGTCTTGTCTGCACCCTGGACAGCTGACCCTGCATCCCATCCTTACTTCTGATGAGAATAGGTTTTAGAGGAAGAAAATGGAACATAAAACATATCAATGAGCAAAGCAGATTTAAACTGTAGTCAGGAATACAGTTTTATTTACTAGTATTAAAAAGATGTGGATACATAATTCTTGGCAAACCATTTTAAATAGATAAGATCTTCTGGTAAATGTTGCAATTGCAGAACTACCAGTCTATGAAGTACAATATTGCATTACTGGTAATACTCACAGGACATATTCACGGAAACTTCTCTCCCACTCTGCCTGGTTGAAGAAGTCATAGAAATGACAGCTGAAGGTGATGAGTACAAAACCAAAGGCTAAGAATCCAAATATTCCTGTATCAGAACAGAGCAAAAACACACATATGTATTTCAACACAAAAAGGCAAATTATAACAATAAAAATAAAGCGGTATACGTTTTACCAACTACATCCAAACAGTAATATATTTGGTTTAACTGCCTACAACAGCGTTACTCAACCTTTACGGCACCCTTTAAAAGTATACAAAATCTCAAGGCACCCCAGTAAATGTAACAAACTTTTATGTGAAAATGTAAACAAAGCAATGTGTGGCCCCTCCAAAATCCATACCAGTCCCTTATTTCAGATAGGGGTCTGGTATAGATTTTAAGGAAAAAACACAGGGAAAAAAAAACAGAAAAAAAGAGGGTTTCTCCCTTCACATCAGAGCCCCCCTTTCACAACAGAATCTCTACTCCCGATTTTGTCTGCTCCAGTTTTGACAAATTCCCCTCCATTGTATGTGATTAAACTTAAAAAAAAAAAAATCTCAGTCAGTCCCTTATCAGCTTATAGTCATCTATTCTTACCACTAGAAGCCTACTGTAGTCCTATGTTACATAGTTACATAGTATTTGAGGTTGAATAAAGACATTAGTCCATCAAGTCCAACCTATTAGGATCTCATTCTAGGAGTACCTGTACCCCTGTATGTTACCTGTACCCCTGTATATTACCTGTACCCCTGTATATTACGGTCCCTTAAGAAATCGTCCAAAAGTTTCTTGAACAATTCCACATTATTTGCTGAAATCACCGCCTGTGGCAGTCTCTCTTGTCCTTGACGTGTTGTTTTACAGTTTTATTAAACCATATTGGTTTAGTCTTTGATCTTTTATTTTTGCTCCCTAAAGGTATACACTTTGAAGTAGCAGTATGTACTGTGTTTTTAAAACAATCCCACATCTGGTCTGTGTTTAGGTTTTGAAATAAGTTTTCCCATTTTATTTCCCCCACTAGGTTGCGCAGCTTCTCAAAGTTGGCCCTTCTGAAGTTTAGGGTTCTAGTCCTTCCAGTACACTTCCCTTTTCTGTGTTCAATATTAAAAGTAATCACATTGTGACTATGTATAATTCCGCTCCAAACAAACAGCTAAGGTAAGTGGAAAAGTGCAAAAGTGGAAATACACTTTAAGATGCATGTCTTGGCAAAATTAAGTTTAGTGAGGCAGGTTATAACCACTATCAAGTTTCCGCTGCTGTTTGTGTTCACAATTGTGACATTTCTCCCAACTTCGTAACAAAGGGTACCTGCACAGGAAGTGAGAAAAAATGTCCCCAGTATGAACAAAGGTGGCAATAAGGTTGGCATTTAAGCATTTAATTTGACAATAACCAATAGCACATCCTATCACATGTTACTACATTTGAAAGCTATGTTACAAAATAAAACATACATATACACACACACACACATTTTATATATATATATATATATATATATA
>NW_017306294.1:455986-472717 GCF_000935625.1 Nanorana parkeri | reverse complement strand
ATATATTATATATATATATATATACATATACACACACATATATACAGTACACACACACACACACACACTTATATTATATTTATATTACAAACAAACATACACACACATCAATTTGTGAATATAAAACATAACTCCCAAGCCTTTAAAATCACACAGAGTTGGAAAGGGAATTATTTTACCTAGTCGCAACATGGTTTCATTTATTTTACTAGCTGCTTTCTCGCTCAGGAGCCCAGGGTGATTACTCTTGATAGAAAGCAATGTCATTACGCCTATAAGAAAAGTGGGGGAAACAAAGTAGTATAAAATGCCATGCATGAGGTATATTTATAAACAATTTGCAGAGCCATTTGCCCTGCAAAATTATATGTTCATCCGTTCTGTGCAAATAGAGCCAAGAAAAGAATGTTATTAGCATATTTTCTTTACAGGTTGAATGTAATGCAAAATAAATACTGCTTAGCCACTAGATGGAGCTGAAGAGCATAGGATAGAAATGTTTATTCCTACTCAACTCCATCTAGTGGCCATAATGCTCACAACTTTTTGTATGAACATTTTTTTTTACTTGTGTAAGCATTAAAGAAAAACACATAAGCAAAACGTATAAATAAAATAAAAAAAATCATTACTTTTTAAAATTAATTTTACCACGTTTTGTGCTAGAAACATGTTGGTGTGATGATAAAGGGGACACATCACAGAATTAAGTTTGTACTATTCACATGATACAAATTACATGAGTCTCATGGATTCCTTCATGCAATATTCTGCAGACGGGGGTGCACTGTACAATACGATTCATGCTGCCACTGCCCGCAGCTGTTTGCAGGTCATTAGCAAGTAATTTGCACACTCTAACAATAATGGGGTCATATGGCTAACCAGGCAGTTTGGCAGGGATGTCCGAATCGAAAAACAGGCTGGTTAGAATAATAAATCCTTTGGCAGGTAAAACAGTTTACATGCATGTGCGGAATTCTGCTTTAAACATTCTTAGGTTAAATGGCTACTGTCTAAATCGGCCCTGTGTGAATGCAAGATTTGAATCTTAGATTGTAAGCTCTTTGCAAGCAGGGACTAATGTGAATGTGCAGTACATAAAGTGATGTAAATTGTCAGCGCTATATAAAAAAAAGTACTTGGTGCTTTGGACTTTTGGGAAAAAGCTGGGTCATTTTATAACTATGGGCAGCTATCCTTTAGATCCTCGTTTCTCAACTGGTGGGTCGTGACCCAAAAGTGGGTCACCGCATGCCTTCCACTTTTCTAGGGGAGAGGCTCCTCAGCCTCCCCCTAGCGCAGCACTGTCAGTTCTCATGCTGAGTAGCCAATCAAAATATGCTGCCCGGTGCAGAGTGTCAGCTTAGGCTGGGTTCACACCTGGGCATTTTCAGCACTGAAAAACGCTCAAGAAGTGAAATCCTATTAAATGCTATGGGCATGGTTCCCATCTGGGCGTATTTCAGTGCGTTTTGTCGCGCTGAAAAACGCCCTACGCGCGAAATAGTACTTGAGCTTCTTTGGGGCAGATTACAGCGCGTATCCATTGGACTTCTAAATAGAGATTTTGTAAACGCGCGTCAAACGCATGCTTCGTGGGCATAAAATCGCGCTAAAAACGTGCATAAATACGCGCACATTACGAACGCCCAGGTGTGAACCCAGCCTTAAGGTGGGATAGGATGGGGCTATGGCCGCGAGGGAGCTCCGTCCATACGTGCATTACTCCCTTGTGTGTCATGTAGAGGTGCCTGGACCGGAGTGACATCACGTTCTGGCTCCCGACACCTCTACAGGGTGTGCAAGGGAGCTGTACACGAAGATGCACATATGAATGGAGCTCTGTCACAGCACAGCAGCCCACACTGGACCCCAGGCTGAGGATCCACTCCAGTTCTCGTAAGGTAGGGAGACTGGGTCGATTTAAAAAAAAATAAAAAACATTTTTGGACTTTGTATGTGTGTGTGAGATGGTGTCTGTGGTTGTGTGTGTCTGTCTGTGTTTTTGAGGGCCCGTTCACACTAGTACAGTGCGATAATCTCACAGTCCCGTGCGATTAACACACTGTAACACGCATTCGCACCCACCGCACGTTCTGGTGTGGGAGGTGCATTGCATTGCCATTCATTTGAATGGCACCCCAAACGCATCTCCTACCCACAATTCTATCGCCCGCACCGGAACACATGGTACCGCAATGCCATTCATTCCATTGCAGTGCAACTTGGGTTACAACTTAATGACCAAAGACAAATGTGGGTCCTGAGGTTACACAGGTTGAGAACCACTGCTTTAGATAGCATGGCTGCTTTTGTAATTGAAACACATCTGCATGAGAATTCTACGCAAGGGAGTTCACAAAATGGCTATTTTTTTTACATTCTACTTAGTTCTGTGACAGTTTGAATTCTTTTCCATTTATTTTATCATGACACCACATTAAATAATCTCACCTCTGATTAAAAAATAACCTCCAACAATTAGCACAACTCCAATTGGAGCCAGCACAAAGCCGGCTCTGAAGCGGTAGTTCTTGTACCCGACAAAGCAGATTCCGCTCACAGAGTCGCCATCAACCTGTTGGAACAGGAGAGGGAAAGCTTTAACTAGAGTACTTTGGTAAATGAAGGGTTATTCTACCATCTTACTATTACTCGTATATATTTCCAATTCCATAATAAATATGATAAGATAATAATAACATTGGTTATGAGAAAAAAAAAAGTCTTGCATGATGTGTTGTTTAGGGTAGCTCAGTATAAAGACATTTGCCAATTGTAGAATGGTATCACCTGTGGAATATGTTACATGACAAGAAAAGTGTTTTCTAATACACATATAAATAGTTGCCATGTATAAAATATAGCAGTACATGTATTTCAGCTAAGGTAGCAATGTTCCCTGGGGTAAGCACCTTTTGGTCCAATAACAAAAATATATCCTGGTCGCGTTAAGTGACTGTAGTCCTTTTAATTAGTAAACGTACTGTATATGACACTTTTTACAACCTAAAGTGACACTAAACGCAGGAGTTTAATCTTAAAAGCTCATCCCTGAATTCATGCTGACACCGTCCTTCCTGCTAGAGAGTGGCTACTTTTGTTCCCCATGGACTGTGTGTGTGTTGTAAAGTAGCCATCGCTCCAAATTTGCTCCTATGATAGACTACAATGACACGTTCAGTTTACTAATTTGTATTGAGATTGTAGTCCATCACAGGAGTGAACTTGGAGCGGCGGCTACTTTACAACACACAAGAACCATGGGGAACAAAAGTAGCCACCCTCCAGAAGGAGGGACAGTGTCATCATGAATTCAGAGATGGTTTGAGGATGTACAACCGAGTGACACACAAAAAAGATACACTTTTGTTAATAGTTAAGGTAATTGAAGTAAGATTTAACTCCGGAGTTTAGTGTCACTTTAACATCCAATTGTAGGTTTTCAGCAATTTATACAAATGATATCAGGGAGTTTTAATAGTGTGTGATAAGTGTATTACTGTTTGTTATTTTTGTAATCCTCCCTCGGGCCCTGAAGAAATCTCCTCTTCAGCAGTAAGTTGCTAGGTAAGTACACTAAGCTCTGTGTGAAAGCCGTGGCCTCTCTACATTGGTCTGACATGCTCCATGCTGAGCATGCTGATTGGAGTGCTGCAGGCCTGCCCTAGCATAGGGCATATCCGACTTCTGCAGAGAGACCACTACTCTCACACAGACCACAGCAATAAAACAATTTCTGCTGGGACTGGGGGAGGATTACAAAAATAACAAGCTGTGAGACACTTATCACTTACTATTATCAAATCTATCTGATTTGATTCATAGAAGTTGCTGAAAAACGTCATTGTGTCAAAAACAGTACCACTTTTTCCCTTGATGAAAACCATTTAAAAGTTTGTCTTGAAACAGCCAATGCAAATTATGTATCATGTACAGTAAAATTACAGTTTCAGCATGAACATCTTATTTTTGTACAAGGTTTGTGGAATTTTATAGTTCAATTCTATTGTCAAAATAAAGATTTGTGCTATGATCTTGTATCTTATGGGGTTTTTTTTCGTTCTTTTGGAATTCTAGTGTCTGATGAAAAATAAAGAATTTAAAAAAAGAAAGAAAGAAAGAAAAAAAGATTTCCAAGGGATTGAAGGTAATCTTTGAAGGTAATCTTTTATATGAGATGAAAAATACTAATATCACTGACGAATCCAGAGCAATTTCATATACCCATTACATCAAGTTACAGTAAATACATATATTGTGTACATTGTTACCTGAGCCACTGCAAGGATGGCCACTGTGAGGACAAAGGGAATAGACCACGTGACCAGGTGGAAGTATGAAGTCTTGCCAGAGAGGGGCTGGTGAGTGGTACCCAGGGCTTTAAAGGAGGTATGCCAAGCATATGTCAGCATAACAAACCAGATCACTCCTGACATCATGGAGTAGTAAACAATGACAAAAATAATAACGCAAGAGAGAGTCTCATTTGACCTGAGAATGCAAAAGAACAGAAAAATATAAACATTTACTAAGGCATTTACTGCAATATGAGTTTAAAGCAACCCTGTTGAGATGAGATTCAACTTTGAGTCGAACCTAGATTTGACCCAAACCCAGCCTGTTCACATTCCAGTGAACCACAAAACAAACTGGCACAGATTGGCCAGTTTGCCCACTTGAGACTTTTTAAATTTTTTTTCTAAATGTGTACTATCCCTTAAACCAGACCCATCTAGGCATGCAGCCTCAGTGGCAAGGAAATGGAAGGTAGTGGGCTTGCAGACCCACCTTCCTGTACCATACCAGGCCACATGACATTCAACATTGGGAAGGTACTTTGGGGTTGGGGGACTTTACATTTTTTGGGGGGTATTTTTTAATTTATTTTATATAACTATTTTTTTGAAAATTTTCTTTTTTTTAACTTAACATTATTGCTATCACATGGTGGGGCTCACTAGCCCCCCATGTGATAGCACATTGGAGGTGACAGGTCCTCTTTACGGTGCACTGCAAGTGCTCATTTTAGTCTAGGGCAGGGGTGTCAAACTCAATTTAATCGTGGGCCGCATCAACATTATAGTTGCCCTCAAAGGTATTTGTAAGACTATATAAATGTATCTAATCTTTATCATAATTGCCTCTGCATTCGATTATCACTGGTTTTAGTAATAACTTAATACCTAGATCTGAAAGTAGAAGTCTAGGAAATGGCCTGGTGGGCTGGATTCGGCCCCTGGGCCTTGAGTTTGACACATGTGGTCTAGGGTCTAAAATTAAAACGATATACTCACCCGATCCTTGGTCCCACTTGGCTGCTAGACTGGTCCCCGAGCCTCTTCTACCCCAGGCTCCAGTGGTCTAAGCCTCACTGACGTTATCATGTCTATGCAAGGTCCACTCACTTGTACTAGACATGAGAACTCCTAGGGACATACCACATCCGGAGTGGAGGATGAGAGGGGTGAGCGGTCATCACAGCGGGACCGAGAATCAGGTGAGTGTATCTTCTTTATTATAGACCCTAGACCAAAACAAATGCTTAAAGCATGGAGTGCGGGGGTAGCCCCATTGCAAGGGTTAATTTTCTTAATGCCTAGGGTTGTCATTTAATAATGTGTATTTTATTATAGTAAACATAGCAAAGAATTTGAATATGGGCAAATAGGAATGCTTCCTCTATAGAAAAGGAAGTATTTGGACCTGTCCATGCCTATGTTTTCCAACAAGTGCCTATTACTGCTCTTTAGGAAAGGCTTTGACCTTTGACCCTATCCTTGGCAAATCCTTGCCAGTGATGCCTGAACTGGAAAAGCTGCTTGTAAGAATTTGGCTGTTAATGGGCACTCCAATGTTGTCTGAATTACTCTATTCACAAGCAGTGGCTACTGGAATGGATATCAAAATATATAGGAAAATATAACGCCTTCCAATGATGGATTATTTTGATGTCCACAATGTGCTACATTTCTGGATCCAGGCCAAGGCTCCCAGATCCAATTCAAATCATTTAATATAAAAAATGTTTATTACCTGTAGCAGTGCTTAGCTCACCTTTTGGCTAATAACGCAAGCACTGTTCTGTCAGTGGGCTGTTATGGCAGATTAGTAGAACATTCATAACAATTGACTGGACTTACGTGGGCTCGCCAAGCCTCATGGTGCCATCTCCCCGACAAACAATTTCATTACGAGCACCATCCATAAACTGAGCAAGCCATCCAATGCTGCCCATGAAAAAGCAGGCATTGACATAAAAAAGAATCACAGCAGGGTAGCGGTTAGAGTTTTTCCAGTCTGAGAGAAATGTGGCCTGTCAAAAAAGGGAGGAGAGAAATACACAGTCATGAACAAGAACCATAACAGGTCAATAAGAGCTAGGGTGCTTGCAGACTGGGGATTGAGAGGCATGTCCTAATGCATTAGTCTGTATGGGCCTGATTGGTCAATAAATACAAGTGCAGAACACACTACTCATAGCTAAATTGCAATGAAGGCACGCCACTGCTGCATCTCCTGTTCACATGTGTTTAAGTTACACTAAACTCAAGAGTTACATTTGAATAATAGACTTTTGTTCATAGTTATGGTACTTAAATGCATTGTTAGGATCTAACTCCTTGAGTTTAGTGTCACTTTAATGCAAGTTGGCCATGAGAAGTGTGTACTGCACCAGGGGAACAACAGACAGCAGTTATCTCTAAAGTCATCCACATGGAAGATGTCAAATATATAATTGTTTGTGGAAGGATACACATTCTCCACTGTTCATATTCCTGTACCCGTATGCAGGACATATACTATGTCATTTTTATAATAGTGCGTGAGTATCTCACAGCAATGCAAAACAATACTTTGGTTAGAGAAACATTAGAGCATATAGATACAATTCTGTTGTTAGAATGCACAATCTGCATTTGGAAGGATAATTCAACTCAGGTAAAGAACTTGTTTCCTTTGTGTAAAGTAACAGTCAACAGATCTCATGCACCATATGTTGTGCTTGTTGATCTGCACAACCTTTACATGACTGTGGTTCATTTATGGAGCAAACATGAAGACAGCTGTAAAGAACAACTTCACTTCTCTATAAAGAAGCCAAATGATCCTTTGGTAATACTGTATCTGTAGACTAACTTACCAGTGTAAAAAAGGTACAGAATATGGTGACTGAACTGAATATGGCAATGTAGACATGCATTTCTCGATGCTCCTTCTGGGTAAACAGTGGATTCTCACACTGAATGCCACAGCCTTCCACATCCTCGTACCAGCTTTTAGGGTTATCTGTGCGGACCAAGGGAGCCTCACACTGCCCGGAGCTGTTAAACTTCATGTTTTGCACCTCATTCTGTAAAAAGTATAACAATCATTAATTGAACATCCTTGTAGTCAGGTTAGTTGCGTGAAAAGGTCAGCCTAAGCTACTGAGCTCTGTAAACAAGCTTTTATAGGCACATAAAGGCAGCCTAGAAAACATGAACTTGCCAGCAATCCCTTGCTACTCATTAGAAGACTGCTGCTCATTATGCCAATAAGCCAAAAGGTTTGCAATGCCTGCTCCATCTTGGTGGTACATAGAGCCACTGTGCATACGGTAGGGCCAACCATGCTATAGGTTTTGGGCACCTATTCTGCTATAGCTAGAGAATAGTTTTCAGTATACACTCGGGAGGGAAGCGGGTTTGACACACATGATTGGGCAACCAAACTAATTAGGGGTATGGAGGAACAGAGCTACGCGACGAGGCTACTAAATTTAAACATGTTCGGTGAGGAGATTAAGGGGGGATATGATTTCCATGTACAAAATGTTTAATGGTGGTAGCAACATTAGCGATAAACTGTTTAAAATTAACTCCGTTACAAAAACTAGAGGCCATCACCTAAAATTGATGGAAAAAAAATTCCAGCACAAGGGGCGGAGGGGGATCTTCACAGTAAGATCAGTTAGGGTCTGGAACTCACTGCCACAGGCGGTGATTTCAGCAAAGAATGTGGAATTGTTCAAGAAACTTTTGGACGATTTCTTAAGGGACCGTAATATACAGGGGTACGGGTACTCCTAGAATGAGATCCTAATAGGTTGGACTTGATGGACTAATGTCTTTATTCAACCTCAAATACTATGTAACCGTTGCTCATTATGGAAAGACCATCTGTTGCCACTCCACAACTACAAAAGAAGCCAGCAAAGGCTGATGGTATTACAGGTAAAAATGGTATAACTTTATTATGGACTGGTCCATTACATTTATTTTCTCTATACCTTTTTTTTCCTAAAGCATTATCCCAATGAAGGATTTTTTTTTTTACTTTGCAGGTTTCTTATTTATGCTCATGATTTGCCATACATTTTTATGAAATGTTTGTATCATTTTACTTTTACCCACATCTATTTTTTAGAAACAATATTGTTTAGCCTGTGCTTCACATATGAGTAATCTGCTGTATGTAACCCTTTTTTCATACCTTTGTGGAAGCCTCTACTCCAGGGGTAGTGAATTAAAATTCAAAGAGGTCCAGTTACCCAAATTTTCTTTGAGCCAAGGTTCGACTTGTGGTCCAGACAGAACGGTCACTCAGTCCGTGTCTGCACCATGGTCTGCCATTTAGCACATTTTTTGTTGGAACTTTATTGAAATGTCACAAGTGACATTCCATTACGTTCTATAGGGAAAGTGCAGTGTGATGCCATTGTACTACATCGTGGCTGGCTTCACTGAAAAAAAAGTACAGCCTCCATCATAGTGCCCCTTACATCAGTTGTCCCCATCAGAGAGCCACCTTAGATTAGGTATCCCCTTCAGAGTGCTCCCTTACATTAAGTGCCCCCATAAGTGTGCCCCCTTACATTAGGTGTCCCCATCAGTGTGCCCCCTTACATTAAGGTGTCCCCATCAGTGTGCCCCCTTACATTAAGTGTCCCCCATCAGTGTGCTCTCTTACATTAGGTGTTCCCATCAGAGTGCTCCCTTACATTAGGTGTCCCCACCAGTGTGCCCCCACCCCCCCAATTAGATGTCCCCATCAGTGTGCCCCCTGCTGTTAGGTGTCCCCATCAGAGTGCCCCCTTACATTAGTTGCCGAAATTGGAGTGCCTCCTTACATTAGGATACCTCCATCAGAGTGCCCCCTTACATTAGTTGCTGCCATTGGAGTGCCCTTTTACATTAGATGTCCCCATAAGTGTGCCCCCTTACATTGAATACAAAAATAAGGGAGCACTCTGATGGGGACACCCAATATAAGGGGGCACTCTGATGGGGACAAGCAATGTAAAGGACCACACTGATAGGGACACCCAATAAAATAATTATCCCCATCAGAGTTCCACCTTACATTGCATGTGCCCATGAGAGTGCCCCCTTATTTTTGTAATTAATGTAAGGGCACTCTGACGAGGACAAATAATAAGTAATTGTCCCCGTTAAAGTGCCCCCTTGCACTGGTTGTCCCTAGAGTGCCTCTTTAAAATGGTGCTGTCACATTAACTTAATGGAGGACCTGGTGAAGAGATGGACAAGAGAAGGGAGGACCTGGTGGAGAGATGGACAGGAGAAGGGAGGACCTGGTGGAGAGATGGACAGGAGAAAGGAAGAACCTGGTGGAAAAATGGACAAGAGAAGGGAGGACACAGTGAGAACCTGCTGGCGTTGTACATGACGCTCAGCCAGGACATGTCCTGACCGTCCTCCATTCACAGCTCAGCCAGTGCCCACAGCCCTGGTACCTCCCTCTCTCCCTCTGGCTGATCAGTCCCACCATGCGGCTCAGTCTGTGCACACATTTTCCAGCACCACCTCTTGCAGTGCAGATGCTAGGAGTGCAGCATGGGAGTACAGAAAACGATATTCTTCTGTCCTCCCTTAATGCTGGTGGGAACAAAGCATTGCTTGCTAGGAACACTGCTGTCCTAGCAGCCAATGACTGAGCAGGAGTAGGGACCTGTGCCGGGTTATGGCTGGCTGTGAATGCACCGGCATCGGAGTCTGGCGCATCTACTGTCAGCCAGCCATAACCTAGTTGGCAATCGTGGTCTGGATACAACTGCTACTCAGTCCATATCCGTTTGTCTGCCATTTAGGGACCCCTGCTCTACTCCTTCCTCACACTGCTCTCTATGCTATGGCAATCAGCTACACCATTCTGCACTTTCAGTGTAGCACCAGCGATGGACATGACAATGACATCACTTTCAGCAGGAGCTCTTTCAAACTAACCCATGCTTGCCTCCAGGACTTCTCCAGAGTTTCTCCCATTCTCTGGAACTTACTACCCCCAATCTGTATGGCATCTCCTACTCTGTCTGTCTTTAGGTGATCCGTGGAAACTCATCTCTTCAGGGTAGTGTATCCTGCCCATACCAAACAAGTGAACTTTCACTTTCTCAAACAACTCATCCCCACACAGCTACCACATTTTGTATCACTTGCCCCTTCCTTTTTGTAAGCTCTCATGAATAGGGCCCTCCCAGCCACCTTGTCTTGAATTGTGTAATTATGTACATAGCAGAAAGTTCCACCAGCTGTATACAAACACACAAAGTGCACTTTGTGAATAACTTACACTAAAACACTTAAATTTGATTAAACGATTTGACAGATTCCTGCAGCAGGAATCCCAAATCTGCCGTGTACAAGTGGCAGATGTCACCCATTCAAGTTAATGATCGGGTGACAGCGACTGCATTTCAAAGCGGCAGAACGCCAACACACCACATGTAATCGTATGTGATACGATTACATGCGGTTAGGAAACAATCACTATCCCTGGACGCACAATGGATGGGTCCAGGGATAGTGATTGATACCTATGTAATCATATTACACATGCGGTGTGCCAGCTTTCTGCCACTTTCAAATGCGGCTGTTGTCACCCGATCATTAACTTGAATGGGTGACTTTTGCCGCTTGCAGCAGATTTACAGTAGTAAAGCGTGAGCGACAGCTGGCTCTGCCTATCTAGAGGCAGAGCCAGCTGTACCCGCCCCCTCTCCCGTCCGTTCTGCCAGTCAGCGCTGGCAGATCAGAGCGGGCAGAGGGGAATCCAGCCTCTCCCCCTGTCACAGCAGAGAGCCGTGACAGGATCGAGAGGTGAGCGAACCCGGTATGTGTTCGCTCACCTCCCGATCTACTGAGCCGACCGGTGACAGTCTCATTGTCACAGGTCGGCTAGAACTATGAGGTGAGTGGAAATCACTCATCTCATAGTTCTCCTTTAATAATTTACAGTCACATGTTTAAAAAATAAAAGGTAATCCTATAATCACAATCCTAAAAAGCATTTTAGTTTTTTCAACATACACATAGATATTTACGAAGATAAACTTACCGGACAGCCCTCTGGGAAGCGATCTGTGGTGCACTTTAGAAAGTCTGGCCAGCCCCTCTCCCGCTCTACAATGGCGCAGGGGCCGCGTGTAGCCTGACATAGGCCTTGACTTGGAAGCTCTACTTTGCCTCCTTCGCACTTTGGCATGTACACAGCACATAGTAGAGGTTGTATGGCCTCCCAGCAACGTGGGGCATTCCTTAAGCCTAAAACAAAAGAATAAACACATTAGTTGTGGTGAAACTGGCAGGACACATTGATCCACAGACCCTATACTTTATGTAGCTGGAACAGATGGTGATCTCTACAAAGTACACACTTCTCTATCCACTGGAAAATGACACCTAAAACATGTGGAAGAATTGAATTTATTCTGCTTTGCTGTATAATGTATTGCTGGGATTTGTAGTCCTCTGTAGCTGATTGCCATTCGGCATTGCTGTATAATGTACTGCTGGGATTTGTGGTCCATTATAGCTGATGGTAATATAATATCATCAGTTATACAGGACTACAAATCCCAGCAATGCATTATACTGCAATGCAGAATAATATGCAGCTACATACTCTGTGCTGCTCCAGGGTGCCGGTCTGATGTCTCAAGCAGAGCATCTCGGGAGGGCAGTGGAAGGTCTTAGGAAGGCTGTGGAGGATCTCAGGAGGGCTGTGCAGGGTCTCATTAGGGGTCCGGAGGGTCTCGTGGGCGGCAGAAGTGATGTAAGCAGAGCCGCTTGGTTCCTCGGTAAGGAGGAACCAATCTGCCGCTCTGCTCCAAGGTGCCGGCCTGATGTCTTGGGCGGAGTGTCTCAGGAGGGTAAGATGCGTGTGCTGGCGGAAGCGCCGTAAACAGGCGCCACATGGTTTCCAAGAAGGCTACCGCTTCAATTTGAAAATTTAAAAGCACCGGTTTTTGGTATCAGGGCATTTTCACGAGTACGAATATTCGTGGAAGTGCCCAGTATCAGAACCGATACCAATACTGGTATCGGTGCATGCCCAATTCCTACTATAAATTGCTGTGGACATCACACTGATAATAGAAATTACAGGGACGCAAGCCAAATGGTTTTGATAAGTCATGTTTTCAATAATACGTTTCAATTGGAAATACTTTGACATGATCCTCATATTCACGTTTTACGTTTCCAAAATAGGTGAAGTGGAACAAGTCATCTCACCTAATCTTTAAACCCACTCAAATTATTTCGAATGGACGCAATTGCTTTCCAAATATGATATCATCATCAAACTATATCATTTACAGATCAGTGATGTCATTTCGTGCTGTAAATTTTAAGCGTAATAATATCACAACAGTGGAATAATTTGCCATACAAGTAATCCTAAAAGTTTTCCGTGATACAATTCACAGCTGTAAATGCAAATACATCTGGCTATTATGACAACGTTATCTATTTTATATTGATGTGTGAAATGTTAGGAAATATGTAGCTGGTTACTGTTCTATTAAAAGATTTTAGAGGCCATCTTGGACAGGGAAGACCTGAAGCTGTATATTTCTATATTTGACAGCATGGGTACATTACACATACACAAACTGAAAACTGTATTCGGCATGGAGAGCCTGTGTGTGTTTCTTGCCCTGTGGAATGTGTTGCTCTATATAGAAGCTATGTTTTATTTTAGTATAGTACTTGTGCCGAGGTGTGTGTTGGCGTCTGAGCATATAGCCGGAATGCAAACAAAAAGCCGTCTGCAAACATATCCAAGGTGGAACTCTTTGGCTACATGAAAAGCTGGTAATAATGAGCCCGATTAACAGAATTTTGGGACTCTTGGAACGCAAGACACATATGTGGCCTTGTGTCAGAAATCACAACTATGTTCCCGGATTCTTCCTTTCACGTTACCAATTACAAAGGAGTAATGAAATAGAGTCTCATTGGTAGTTATGTATTATACAGGGCAATTTTTATTTAGGACAATTTGACAGGTACTTGTTAAGCATCTGTCTAGAAGTAGAATATAATTGGTTGTAAATAAACTATAGAATGTATTATAGTGGCTTTGTGAAAATTGGAATATTTGACAATGATTCTGTTGGCAAAAAATCTTTCCTTTTTGATCAAGATTTTTAATATAGACCCTAGCATGTCCCTTTTAGTAACAGTTGAGCATCTACAAATATATGTAAATGGACAAGCATCCATTTACATCCAGTTGCCCCCAATCCGGCACAATCAGATATGCCGAAACTGATCCCTGATCCATTTGTTTTTCTGGACTTGGCTGGAGCCAGGGGTAACTGAATGTAAACGGACACCCATCTGTTTACATACAGCTTCCCATAGACTAACATCAGGCATCCGATCAGGTCCATCTGAAAAACTGACAGGCGGACCTGATTGGAAAGCCCATGTAAAAGAGGCCTTATAGCTCTACCCTCACTGCCTGCTGTAGTTTAAACCTCAGATACATTTTCTATTAGGATTTTTGGACATATTGGTACATGTTTGGGCTGGGCTCAGATTTCATACATGCATTTGGGACTTGCCAGTGTGAGTCACAAAGTATAATAAATGCCAAAAAACAAACAAACAAGAAAATGACTATCAATTGATAACATTTTATGATGATCACTTGTAGTGGTGCTAAATAAATATAATCATTATGATGAAAGAAATATGCTTGCAGTACCTTCTTCTCTTCTTGTAGTGGACAGGGATCTTACTGTTGCACCACGTGTGAGCACTTTCATAATATAATCATTTTGATGAAAGAGGAAACTGATTGCACTGAATGGGTGGCTTAGATTAGATTATAATGTGTCAAATGTTCTATCAATCTATAATTTATCATTACGTGCATGACCAAAAGAGTAAGGCTTCATTCACACTATTTGGGATTCCTGTGGCAGGAGCCTACAGAATCATGCCACAGGATTCCCAAATGTCCCGTTTAACTGCGGCCGCTGTACCAAAGGCCACCATCAGGGGGGTTTGGCCAATACCCATGTAAGTGGCCTGGGCAGCCTGGGGGACCTGGGAAGCCCCAGCCCACTGACAGTGGAGGAGGTGGAGGAGGCCAGGGCCCAGCAGCGCCAGTCCAGCGGCGGAGGAGGCTGGGCCCCAGCAGCGGAAGGTAAGGAACTGCGTGTGTAGGGAAAGGGACATCGACCAGCCCACCTGAGATCCTGCAGAGCCCACCATAAAGTCTCAGATGGGCTGTGCAGAATCTATGGTGGGCTATGCAGGCTTACTCTCAGATGGGCTGTGTTGGGTCTTGGGTGGACTCTACAGGATCTCAGGTTGGCTCTGTGGGGCCTCAGGTGGGTCCTGAGTCCAGTGCGTTACTAAGCCCAGAGTCCAGTGCGTTACTAAGCCCAGAGTCCACGGCGTTTCCTGAGCCCAGAGTCCAGGGCGTTACTAAGTCCAGTGCGTTACTAAGTCCTGAGCGTTACTAAGTCCAGAGCGTTACTAAGTCCAGAGCGTTACTAAGTCCAGAGTCCAGAGCGTTACTAAGTCCAGAGCGTTACTAAGTCCAGAGTCCAGAGCGTCACTAAGTCCAGAGTCCAGAGCGTTACTAAGTCCAGAGCGTTACTAAGTCCGGAGGCTAGAGCGTTACTAAGTCCGGAGTCTAGAGCGTTACTAAGTCCAGAGCGTTACTAAGTCCAGAGTCCAGTGCGTTACTAGGCCCAGAGTCCACTGCGTTACTAGGCCCAGAGTCCACTGCATTACTAAGCCCTACGTCCACTGCGTTATTAAGCAGAGTTCAGTGCGTTATTAAGCAGAGTCCAGTGCGTTATTAAGCAGAGTCCAGTGTGTTACTAAGCCCTGAGTCCAGTGCGTTACTAAGCCCCGAGTCCAGTGCGTTACTAAGCCCCGAGTCCAGTGCGTTACTAAGCCCTGAGTCCAGTGTGTCACTAAGCCCTGAGTCCAGTGCATTACTAAGCCCTTAGTCCAGTGCGTTACTAAGCCCTGAGTCCAGTGTGTTACTAAGTCCAGTGCGTTCATAAGTCCAGAGTCCAGTGCGTTACTAAGTCCCGAGTCCAGTGCGTTACTAAGTCCAGAGTGTTACTAAGTCCAGAGTCCAGAGCGTTACTAAGTCCAGAGTCTAGAGCGTTACTAAGTCCAGAGTCCAGTGTGTTACTAGGCCCAGAGTCCACTGCGTTACTAGGCCCCGAGTCCAGTGCATTACTAAGCCCTTAGTCCAGTGCGCTACTAAGCCCTGAGTCCAGTGCGTTACTAAGTCCAGAGTCCAGTGCGTTACTAAGTCCCGAGTCCAGTGCGTTACTAAGTCCAGAGTCTAGTGCGTTACTAAGTCCAGAGTCCAGTGCGTTAGTAAGCACTGAGTACAGTGTGTTACTAAGTCCAGTGTCCAATTCATATACTGTTCTGCATTGCTGTATTACAGGGGCGCCCTGTAATACAGATCTACTGGAGATCTACTTTTCAAATGATGAGCTCAATGAGGTCTACCTACGAAAAAACACCTGCGTTCAGGGGCGGGGTGGTGCATTGAAGTCAATGGCACTGCAGCCAGGCCCCTCGCCCACAGTGCGATCGCCTGCACCCACAACCCAGGCACATTAGTGCCTGCATTCCGGTCCAGTGCGATCCACAAAAATGCTGCAAGCACTATTTTTGCAGATCACACTGGACCAGAATGCAGGCACTAATGTTCCTGCATTCTGGGTGCGGGCGATCGAACTGTGGGCGGGGGACATGGCTGCGATGCAACCCCACGCCCCCTCCCGCCCCTGAACGCAGGGAGTCGGCCGGCTTGCATTCCATTGCGTTCTAGAGGCGCCGGTGTCCTATCCTCCCGCGGTGCTCGTGTGTCCGACGTTGCACGCGGGGAGAGGTGTCCTGCCCCTTTCTGTCTGCCGGGTCTGACACATTCAGCCAGCACCCGCACGAGCAACGCGGGAGCATAGCCATAGCCAGCTCCTTTTGCGCACGTGGCAAGAAAAACAAGGTGCCCCCCAACAGGCGTGTGACATCACCCAGCACCCTGCCTCCAGGATTTTTTTATTAGGGGTCTAAACAGCCCCCTGATATTTCCCTTTTAAAATAGAAAAAGAAATTGAGGACACAAAGTCCTCAATCTCTTTTTCTGCAGCCTCTGTTCTAAAGGAATGGAGAGCACAGAGGCTTCCCATTCATTCAGAAAATATTTACTATCACCAGTTTCTGAATGGGGAGGAGCCTCTGTACAGAGTGCTTCTCCCCATTGAGAAACTCATGAATGAACAGGAAGTGATGTAAATCACATCCTGTTCATTCATACCTGGGGACACATAGTACTATGTTTCATCCAGTTATTTACAAACACTGGAGTGATCAGCTGATCGCTCCAGTGTTTGTCCTGCACAGAGGATTGGTAAACATCACTGATATGTACCGATCCTCTGCCGCTCGGCCACGCACA